>NW_027364849.1:0-168074 GCF_046119375.1 Phyllobates terribilis
TCTTGCTGCCACGTGAAAAAAAGGGTTAAATCTTGCTGCCAGGTGGTAAAAGGGTTAAGTCTTGCTGCCACGTGAAAAAAAGGGTTAAATCTTGCTGCCAGGTGGAAAAAAGCGGTTAAATCTTGCTGCCAGGTGGTAAAAGGGTTAAATCTTGCTGCCAGGTGGAAAAAAGGGGTTAAATCTTGCTGCACGGTGGTAAACGGGTTAAATCTTGCTGTCAGGTGGAAAAAAGGGGTTAAATCTTGCTGCCAGGTGGAAAAGAAAGGTTTAAATCTTGCTGCCAGGTGGTAAAAGGGTTAAATCTTGCTGCCAGGTGGAAAAAAGGGGTTAAATCTTGCTGCACGGTGGTAAACGGGTTAAATCTTGCTGTCAGGTGGAAAAAAAAGGATTAAATCTTGCTGCCAGGTGGAAAAAAAAGGATTAAATCTTGCTGCCAGGTGGTAAATGGGTTAAATCTTTCTGCCAGGTAGAAAAAGGGTTAAATGTTGCTGCCAGGTGGTAAAAGGATTAAATCTTGCTGCCAGGTAGTAAACGGGTAAAATCTTGCTGCCAGGTGGTAAAAGGGTTAAATCTTGCTGCAAGGTGGTAAACAGGTTAAATCTTGCTGCCAGGTGGAAAAAAGGGTTAAATCTTGCTGCCAGTTGGAAAAAAAGAATTAAATCTTGCTGCCAGGTGGTAAATGGGTTAAATCTTGCTGCCAGGTGGTAAAAGGGTTAAATCTTGCTGCCATGTGGAAAAAAGCGGTTAAATCTTTCTGCCAGGTGGGATAAAAAAAGGATTAAATCTTGCTGCCAGGTGGTAAACGGCTTAATTCTTGCTGCCAGGTAGTAAACAGGTTAAATCTTGCTGCCAGGTGGTAAAAGGGTTAAATCTTGCTGCCAGGTGGTAAACGGCTTAAATCTTGCTGCCACGGAGAAAAAAGGGTTAAATCTTTCTGCCAGGTGGTAAGCGGCTGAAATCTTGATGCCAGTTAGAAAGAAGGGTTAAATCTTGCTGCCAGGTGGTAAACGGCTTACATCTTGCTGCCAGGTAGTAAACGGGTTAAATCTTGCTGCCAGGTGGTAAAAGGGTTAAATCTTGCTGCCAGGTGGTAAACAGCTTACATCTTGCTGCCAGGTAGTTAACGGGTTAAATTTTGCTGCCAGGTGGTAAAAGGGTTAAATCTTGCTGC
Organism: Phyllobates terribilis; assembly: GCF_046119375.1. Taxonomy (NCBI): domain Eukaryota; kingdom Metazoa; phylum Chordata; class Amphibia; order Anura; family Dendrobatidae; genus Phyllobates; species Phyllobates terribilis. The sequence goes on from NW_027364849.1 coordinate 1,172, forward strand.
CAGGTGGTAAATGGGTTAAATCTTCCTGCCATGTGGTAAATGGCTTAAATCTTGCAGCCAGGTAGAAAAAAGGGTTAAATCTTGCTGCCAGGTGGTAAAAGGGTTAAATCTTGCTGCCAGTTGGTAAACGGGTTAAATCTAGCTGCCAGCTAGAAAAATGGGTTAAATCTTGCTGCCAGTTGGTAAACGGCTTAAATCTTGCTGCCATGTAGAAAAAAGGGTTAAATTTTGCTGCCAGGTGGTAAAAGGGTTAAATCTTGCTGCCAGGTGGAAAAAAAGGGTTAAATCTTGCTGCCAGGTGGTAAAAGGGTTAAATCTTGCTGCCAGGTGGAAAAAAGCGGTTAAATCTTGCTGCCAGGTGGGATAAAAAAACGATTAAATCTTGCTGCCAGGTGGTAAACGTGTTAAATCTTGCTGCCAGGTGGTAAACAGCTTAAATCTTGCTGCCAGGTAGTAAACGGGTTAAATTTTGCGACCAGGTGGTAAAAGGGTTAAATCTTGCTGCCAGGTGGTAAAAGGATTAAATCTTGCTGCCAGGTAGTAAACGGGTAAAATCTTGCTGCCAGGTGGTAAAAGGGTTAAATCTTGCTGCAAGGTGGTAAACAGGTTAAATCTTGCTGCCAGGTGGGAACAAAGGGTTAAATCTTGCTTGCCAGGTGGAAAAAAGGGGTTAAATCTTGCTGCCAGGTGGTAAAAGGGTTAAATCTTGCTGCCAGGTGAAAAAAGGGTTAAATCTTGCTGCCAGGTGGTAAAAGGGTTAAATCTTGCTTGCCAGGTGATAAAAGGGTTAAATCTTGCTGCCAGGTGGGAACAAAGGGTTAAATCTTGCTTGCCAGGTGGAAAAAAGGGGTTAAATCTTGCTGCCAGGTGGTAAAAGGGTTAAATCTTGCTGCCAGGTGAAAAAAGGGTTAAATCTTGCTGCCAGGTGGTAAAAGGGTTAAATCTTGCTGCCAGGTGAAAAAAGGGGTTAAATCTTGCTGCCAGGTGGTAAAAGGGTTAAATCTTGCTGCCAGGTGGTAAAAGGGTTAAATCTTGCTTGCCAGGTGATAAAAGGGTTAAATCTTGCTGCCAGGTGGGAACAAAGGGTTAAATCTTGCTTGCCAGGTGGAAAAAAGGGGTTAAATCTTGCTGCCAGGTGGTAAAAGGGTTAAATCTTGCTGCCAGGTGGGAACAAAGGGTTAAATCTTGCTTGCCAGGTGGAAAAAAGGGGTTAAATCTTGCTGCCAGGTGGTAAAAGGGTTAAATCTTGCTGCCAGGTGAAAAAAGGGTTAAATCTTGCTGCCAGGTGGTAAAAGGGTTAAATCTTGCTTGCCAGGTGATAAAAGGGTTAAATCTTGCTGCCAGGTGGGAACAAAGGGTTAAATCTTGCTTGCCAGGTGGAAAAAAGGGGTTAAATCTTGCTGCCAGGTGGTAAAAGGGTTAAATCTTGCTGCCAGGTGAAAAAAGGGTTAAATCTTGCTGCCAGGTGGTAAAAGGGTTAAATCTTGCTTGCCAGGTGATAAAAGGGTTAAATCTTGCTGCCAGGTGGGAACAAAGGGTTAAATCTTGCTTGCCAGGTGGAAAAAAGGGGTTAAATCTTGCTGCCAGGTGATAAAAGGGTTAAATCTTGCTGCCAGGTGGGAACAAAGGGTTAAATCTTGCTTGCCAGGTGGAAAAAAGGGGTTAAATCTTGCTGCCAGGTGGAAAAGAAAGGTTTAAATCTTGCTGCCAGGTGGTAAAAGGGTTAAATCTTGCTGCCAGGTGGAAAAAAGGGGTTAAATCTTGCTGCACGGTGGTAAACGGGTTAAATCTTGCTGTCAGGTGGAAAAAAAAGGATTAAATCTTGCTGCCAGGTGGAAAAAAAAGGATTAAATCTTGCTGCCAGGTGGTAAATGGGTTAAATCTTTCTGCCAGGTAGAAAAAGGGTTAAATGTTGCTGCCAGGTGGTAAAAGGATTAAATCTTGCTGCCAGGTAGTAAACGGGTAAAATCTTGCTGCCAGGTGGTAAAAGGGTTAAATCTTGCTGCAAGGTGAAAAAAGGGTTAAATCTTGCTGCCAGGTGGTAAAAGGGTTAAATCTTGCTTGCCAGGTGATAAAAGGGTTAAATCTTGCTGCCAGGTGGGAACAAAGGGTTAAATCTTGCTTGCCAGGTGGAAAAAAGGGGTTAAATCTTGCTGCCAGGTGGTAAAAGGGTTAAATCTTGCTGCCAGGTGAAAAAAGGGTTAAATCTTGCTGCCAGGTGGTAAAAGGGTTAAATCTTGCTTGCCAGGTGATAAAAGGGTTAAATCTTGCTGCCAGGTGGGAACAAAGGGTTAAATCTTGCTTGCCAGGTGGAAAAAAGGGGTTAAATCTTGCTGCCAGGTGGTAAAAGGGTTAAATCTTGCTGCCAGGTGAAAAAAGGGTTAAATCTTGCTGCCAGGTGGTAAAAGGGTTAAATCTTGCTTGCCAGGTGATAAAAGGGTTAAATCTTGCTGCCAGGTGGGAACAAAGGGTTAAATCTTGCTTGCCAGGTGGAAAAAAGGGTTAAATCTTGCTGCCAGGTGGTAAAAGGGTTAAATCTTGCTGCCAGGTGAAAAAAGGGTTAAATCTTGCTGCCAGGTGGTAAAAGGGTTAAATCTTGCTTGCCAGGTGATAAAAGGGTTAAATCTTGCTGCCAGGTGGGAACAAAGGGTTAAATCTTGCTTGCCAGGTGGAAAAAAGGGGTTAAATCTTGCTGCCAGGTGGTAAAAGGGTTAAATCTTGCTGCCAGGTGAAAAAAGGGTTAAATCTTGCTGCCAGGTGGTAAAAGGGTTAAATCTTGCTTGCCAGGTGATAAAAGGGTTAAATCTTGCTGCCAGGTGGGAACAAAGGGTTAAATCTTGCTTGCCAGGTGGAAAAAAGGGGTTAAATCTTGCTGCCAGGTGGTAAAAGGGTTAAATCTTGCTGCCAGGTGAAAAAAGGGTTAAATCTTGCTGCCAGGTGGTAAAAGGGTTAAATCTTGCTTGCCAGGTGATAAAAGGGTTAAATCTTGCTGCCAGGTGGGAACAAAGGGTTAAATCTTGCTTGCCAGGTGGAAAAAAGGGGTTAAATCTTGCTGCCAGGTGATAAAAGGGTTAAATCTTGCTGCCAGGTGGGAACAAAGGGTTAAATCTTGCTTGCCAGGTGGAAAAAAGGGGTTAAATCTTGCTGCCAGGTGGAAAAGAAAGGTTTAAATCTTGCTGCCAGGTGGTAAAAGGGTTAAATCTTGCTGCCAGGTGGAAAAAAGGGGTTAAATCTTGCTGCACGGTGGTAAACGGGTTAAATCTTGCTGTCAGGTGGAAAAAAAAGGATTAAATCTTGCTGCCAGGTGGAAAAAAAAGGATTAAATCTTGCTGCCAGGTGGTAAATGGGTTAAATCTTTCTGCCAGGTAGAAAAAGGGTTAAATGTTGCTGCCAGGTGGTAAAAGGATTAAATCTTGCTGCCAGGTAGTAAACGGGTAAAATCTTGCTGCCAGGTGGTAAAAGGGTTAAATCTTGCTGCAAGGTGAAAAAAGGGTTAAATCTTGCTGCCAGGTGGTAAAAGGGTTAAATCTTGCTTGCCAGGTGATAAAAGGGTTAAATCTTGCTGCCAGGTGGGAACAAAGGGTTAAATCTTGCTTGCCAGGTGGAAAAAAGGGGTTAAATCTTGCTGCCAGGTGGTAAAAGGGTTAAATCTTGCTGCCAGGTAGTAAACGGGTAAAATCTTGCTGCCAGGTGGTAAAAGGGTTAAATCTTGCTGCAAGGTGAAAAAAGGGTTAAATCTTGCTGCCAGGTGGTAAAAGGGTTAAATCTTGCTTGCCAGGTGATAAAAGGGTTAAATCTTGCTGCCAGGTGGGAACAAAGGGTTAAATCTTGCTTGCCAGGTGGAAAAAAGGGGTTAAATCTTGCTGCCAGGTGGTAAAAGGGTTAAATCTTGCTGCCAGGTGAAAAAAGGGTTAAATCTTGCTGCCAGGTGGTAAATGGGTTAAATCTTTCTGCCAGGTAGAAAAAGGGTTAAATGTTGCTGCCAGGTGGTAAAAGGATTAAATCTTGCTGCCAGGTAGTAAACGGGTAAAATCTTGCTGCCAGGTGGTAAAAGGGTTAAATCTTGCTGCAAGGTGAAAAAAGGGTTAAATCTTGCTGCCAGGTGGTAAAAGGGTTAAATCTTGCTTGCCAGGTGATAAAAGGGTTAAATCTTGCTGCCAGGTGGGAACAAAGGGTTAAATCTTGCTTGCCAGGTGGAAAAAAGGGGTTAAATCTTGCTGCCAGGTGGTAAAAGGGTTAAATCTTGCTGCCAGGTGAAAAAAGGGTTAAATCTTGCTGCCAGGTGGTAAAAGGGTTAAATCTTGCTTGCCAGGTGATAAAAGGGTTAAATCTTGCTGCCAGGTGGGAACAAAGGGTTAAATCTTGCTTGCCAGGTGGAAAAAAGGGGTTAAATCTTGCTGCCAGGTGGTAAAAGGGTTAAATCTTGCTGCCAGGTGAAAAAAGGGTTAAATCTTGCTGCCAGGTGGTAAAAGGGTTAAATCTTGCTTGCCAGGTGATAAAAGGGTTAAATCTTGCTTGCCAGGTGGTAAAAGGGTTAAATCTTGCTGCCAGGTGGTAAAAGGGTTAAATCTTGCTTGCCAGGTGATAAAAGGGTTAAATCTTGCTGCCAGGTGGGAACAAAGGGTTAAATCTTGCTGCCAGGTGAAAAAAGGGTTAAATCTTGCTGCCAGGTGGTAAAAGGGTTAAATCTTGCTTGCCAGGTGATAAAAGGGTTAAATCTTGCTGCCAGGTGGGAACAAAGGGTTAAATCTTGCTTGCCAGGTGGAAAAAAGGGGTTAAATCTTGCTGCCAGGTGGTAAAAGGGTTAAATCTTGCTGCCAGGTGAAAAAAGGGTTAAATCTTGCTGCCAGGTGGTAAAAGGGTTAAATCTTGCTTGCCAGGTGATAAAAGGGTTAAATCTTGCTGCCAGGTGGGAACAAAGGGTTAAATCTTGCTTGCCAGGTGGAAAAAAGGGGTTAAATCTTGCTGCCAGGTGGTAAAAGGGTTAAATCTTGCTGCCAGGTGAAAAAAGGGTTAAATCTTGCTGCCAGGTGGTAAAAGGGTTAAATCTTGCTTGCCAGGTGATAAAAGGGTTAAATCTTGCTGCCAGGTGGGAACAAAGGGTTAAATCTTGCTTGCCAGGTGGAAAAAAGGGGTTAAATCTTGCTGCCAGGTGGTAAAAGGGTTAAATCTTGCTGCCAGGTGAAAAAAGGGGTTAAATCTTGCTGCCAGGTGGTAAAAGGGTTAAATCTTGCTGCCAGGTGGTAAAAGGGTTAAATCTTGCTTGCCAGGTGATAAAAGGGTTAAATCTTGCTGCCAGGTGGGAACAAAGGGTTAAATCTTGCTTGCCAGGTGGAAAAAAGGGGTTAAATCTTGCTGCCAGGTGGTAAAAGGGTTAAATCTTGCTGCCAGGTGAAAAAAGGGTTAAATCTTGCTGCCAGGTGGTAAAAGGGTTAAATCTTGCTGCCAGGTGAAAAAAGGGGTTAAATCTTGCTGCCAGGTGGTAAAAGGGTTAAATCTTGCTGCCAGGTGGTAAAAGGGTTAAATCTTGCTTGCCAGGTGATAAAAGGGTTAAATCTTGCTGCCAGGTGGGAACAAAGGGTTAAATCTTGCTTGCCAGGTGGAAAAAAGGGGTTAAATCTTGCTGCCAGGTGGTAAAAGGGTTAAATCTTGCTGCCAGGTGAAAAAAGGGTTAAATCTTGCTGCCAGGTGGTAAAAGGGTTAAATCTTGCTTGCCAGGTGATAAAAGGGTTAAATCTTGCTGCCAGGTAGTTAACGGGTTAAATCTTGCTGCCAGGTGGTAAAAGAGTTAAATCTTGCTTGCCAGGTGATAAAAGGGTTAAATCTTGCTGCCAGGTGGTAAAAGGGTTAAATCTTGCTGCCAGGTGAAAAAAGGGTTAAATCTTGCTGCCAGGTGGTAAAAGGGTTAAATCTTGCTTGACAGGTGATAAAAGGGTTAAATCTTGCTGCCAGGTGGGAACAAAGGGTTAAATCTTGCTTGCCAGGTGGAAAAAAGGGGTTAAATCTTGCTGCCAGGTGGTAAAAGGGTTAAATCTTGCTGCCAGGTGAAAAAAGGGTTAAATCTTGCTGCCAGGTGGTAAAAGGGTTAAATCTTGCTTGCCAGGTGATAAAAGGGTTAAATCTTGCTGCCAGGTGGGAACAAAGGGTTAAATCTTGCTTGCCAGGTGGAAAAAAGGGGTTAAATCTTGCTGCCAGGTGGTAAAAGGGTTAAATCTTGCTGCCAGGTGAAAAAAGGGTTAAATCTTGCTGCCAGGTGGTAAAAGGGTTAAATCTTGCTGCCAGGTGGGAACAAAGGGTTAAATCTTGCTTTCCAGGTGGAAAAAAGGGGTTAAATCTTGCTGCCAGGTGGTAAAAGGGTTAAATCTTGCTGCCAGGTGGTAAACAGCTTACATCTTGCTGCCAGGTAGTTAACGGGTTAAATCTTGCTGCCAGGTGGTAAAAGGGATAAATCTTGCTGCAAGGTGGTAAACGGGTTAAATCTTGCTGCCATGTGGAAAAAAGGGGATAAGTCTTGCTGCCATGTGGTAAAAGGGTTAAATCTTGCTGCCAGGTGAAAAAAAAGGGTTAAATCTTGCTGCCAGGTGGAAAAAAGGGGTTAAATCTTGCTGCTAGGTGGTAAAAGGGTTAAATCTTGCTGCCAGGTGGTAAAAAAGGGTTAAATCTTGCTGCCAGGTGGTAAAAGGGTTAAGTCTTGCTGCCACGTGAAAAAAAGGGTTAAATCTTGCTGCCAGGTGGTAAAAGGGTTAAGTCTTGCTGCCACGTGAAAAAAAGGGTTAAATCTTGCTGCCAGGTGGAAAAAAGCGGTTAAATCTTGCTGCCAGGTGGTAAAAGGGTTAAATCTTGCTGCCAGGTGGAAAAAAGGGGTTAAATCTTGCTGCACGGTGGTAAACGGGTTAAATCTTGCTGTCAGGTGGAAAAAAGGGGTTAAATCTTGCTGCCAGGTGGAAAAGAAAGGTTTAAATCTTGCTGCCAGGTGGTAAAAGGGTTAAATCTTGCTGCCAGGTGGAAAAAAGGGGTTAAATCTTGCTGCACGGTGGTAAACGGGTTAAATCTTGCTGTCAGGTGGAAAAAAAAGGATTAAATCTTGCTGCCAGGTGGAAAAAAAAGGATTAAATCTTGCTGCCAGGTGGTAAATGGGTTAAATCTTTCTGCCAGGTAGAAAAAGGGTTAAATGTTGCTGCCAGGTGGTAAAAGGATTAAATCTTGCTGCCAGGTAGTAAACGGGTAAAATCTTGCTGCCAGGTGGTAAAAGGGTTAAATCTTGCTGCAAGGTGGTAAACAGGTTAAATCTTGCTGCCAGGTGGAAAAAAGGGTTAAATCTTGCTGCCAGTTGGAAAAAAAGAATTAAATCTTGCTGCCAGGTGGTAAATGGGTTAAATCTTGCTGCCAGGTGGTAAAAGGGTTAAATCTTGCTGCCATGTGGAAAAAAGCGGTTAAATCTTTCTGCCAGGTGGGATAAAAAAAGGATTAAATCTTGCTGCCAGGTGGTAAACGGCTTAATTCTTGCTGCCAGGTAGTAAACAGGTTAAATCTTGCTGCCAGGTGGTAAAAGGGTTAAATCTTGCTGCCAGGTGGTAAACGGCTTAAATCTTGCTGCCACGGAGAAAAAAGGGTTAAATCTTTCTGCCAGGTGGTAAGCGGCTGAAATCTTGATGCCAGTTAGAAAGAAGGGTTAAATCTTGCTGCCAGGTGGTAAACGGCTTACATCTTGCTGCCAGGTAGTAAACGGGTTAAATCTTGCTGCCAGGTGGTAAAAGGGTTAAATCTTGCTGCCAGGTGGTAAACAGCTTACATCTTGCTGCCAGGTAGTTAACGGGTTAAATTTTGCTGCCAGGTGGTAAAAGGGTTAAATCTTGCTGCCAGGTGGTAAATGGGTTAAATCTTCCTGCCATGTGGTAAATGGCTTAAATCTTGCAGCCAGGTAGAAAAAAGGGTTAAATCTTGCTGCCAGGTGGTAAAAGGGTTAAATCTTGCTGCCAGTTGGTAAACGGGTTAAATCTAGCTGCCAGCTAGAAAAATGGGTTAAATCTTGCTGCCAGTTGGTAAACGGCTTAAATCTTGCTGCCATGTAGAAAAAAGGGTTAAATTTTGCTGCCAGGTGGTAAAAGGGTTAAATCTTGCTGCCAGGTGGAAAAAAAGGGTTAAATCTTGCTGCCAGGTGGTAAAAGGGTTAAATCTTGCTGCCAGGTGGAAAAAAGCGGTTAAATCTTGCTGCCAGGTGGGATAAAAAAACGATTAAATCTTGCTGCCAGGTGGTAAACGTGTTAAATCTTGCTGCCAGGTGGTAAACAGCTTAAATCTTGCTGCCAGGTAGTAAACGGGTTAAATTTTGCGACCAGGTGGTAAAAGGGTTAAATCTTGCTGCCAGGTGGTAAAAGGATTAAATCTTGCTGCCAGGTAGTAAACGGGTAAAATCTTGCTGCCAGGTGGTAAAAGGGTTAAATCTTGCTGCAAGGTGGTAAACAGGTTAAATCTTGCTGCCAGGTGGGAACAAAGGGTTAAATCTTGCTTGCCAGGTGGAAAAAAGGGGTTAAATCTTGCTGCCAGGTGGTAAAAGGGTTAAATCTTGCTGCCAGGTGAAAAAAGGGTTAAATCTTGCTGCCAGGTGGTAAAAGGGTTAAATCTTGCTTGCCAGGTGATAAAAGGGTTAAATCTTGCTGCCAGGTGGGAACAAAGGGTTAAATCTTGCTTGCCAGGTGGAAAAAAGGGGTTAAATCTTGCTGCCAGGTGGTAAAAGGGTTAAATCTTGCTGCCAGGTGAAAAAAGGGTTAAATCTTGCTGCCAGGTGGTAAAAGGGTTAAATCTTGCTGCCAGGTGAAAAAAGGGGTTAAATCTTGCTGCCAGGTGGTAAAAGGGTTAAATCTTGCTGCCAGGTGGTAAAAGGGTTAAATCTTGCTTGCCAGGTGATAAAAGGGTTAAATCTTGCTGCCAGGTGGGAACAAAGGGTTAAATCTTGCTTGCCAGGTGGAAAAAAGGGGTTAAATCTTGCTGCCAGGTGGTAAAAGGGTTAAATCTTGCTGCCAGGTGAAAAAAGGGTTAAATCTTGCTGCCAGGTGGTAAAAGGGTTAAATCTTGCTTGCCAGGTGATAAAAGGGTTAAATCTTGCTGCCAGGTAGTTAACGGGTTAAATCTTGCTGCCAGGTGGTAAAAGAGTTAAATCTTGCTTGCCAGGTGATAAAAGGGTTAAATCTTGCTGCCAGGTGGTAAAAGGGTTAAATCTTGCTGCCAGGTGAAAAAAGGGTTAAATCTTGCTGCCAGGTGGTAAAAGGGTTAAATCTTGCTTGACAGGTGATAAAAGGGTTAAATCTTGCTGCCAGGTGGGAACAAAGGGTTAAATCTTGCTTGCCAGGTGGAAAAAAGGGGTTAAATCTTGCTGCCAGGTGGTAAAAGGGTTAAATCTTGCTGCCAGGTGAAAAAAGGGTTAAATCTTGCTGCCAGGTGGTAAAAGGGTTAAATCTTGCTTGCCAGGTGATAAAAGGGTTAAATCTTGCTGCCAGGTGGGAACAAAGGGTTAAATCTTGCTTGCCAGGTGGAAAAAAGGGGTTAAATCTTGCTGCCAGGTGGTAAAAGGGTTAAATCTTGCTGCCAGGTGAAAAAAGGGTTAAATCTTGCTGCCAGGTGGTAAAAGGGTTAAATCTTGCTGCCAGGTGGGAACAAAGGGTTAAATCTTGCTTTCCAGGTGGAAAAAAGGGGTTAAATCTTGCTGCCAGGTGGTAAAAGGGTTAAATCTTGCTGCCAGGTGGTAAACAGCTTACATCTTGCTGCCAGGTAGTTAACGGGTTAAATCTTGCTGCCAGGTGGTAAAAGGGATAAATCTTGCTGCAAGGTGGTAAACGGGTTAAATCTTGCTGCCATGTGGAAAAAAGGGGATAAGTCTTGCTGCCATGTGGTAAAAGGGTTAAATCTTGCTGCCAGGTGAAAAAAAAGGGTTAAATCTTGCTGCCAGGTGGAAAAAAGGGGTTAAATCTTGCTGCTAGGTGGTAAAAGGGTTAAATCTTGCTGCCAGGTGGTAAAAAAGGGTTAAATCTTGCTGCCAGGTGGTAAAAGGGTTAAGTCTTGCTGCCACGTGAAAAAAAGGGTTAAATCTTGCTGCCAGGTGGTAAAAGGGTTAAGTCTTGCTGCCACGTGAAAAAAAGGGTTAAATCTTGCTGCCAGGTGGAAAAAAGCGGTTAAATCTTGCTGCCAGGTGGTAAAAGGGTTAAATCTTGCTGCCAGGTGGAAAAAAGGGGTTAAATCTTGCTGCACGGTGGTAAACGGGTTAAATCTTGCTGTCAGGTGGAAAAAAGGGGTTAAATCTTGCTGCCAGGTGGAAAAGAAAGGTTTAAATCTTGCTGCCAGGTGGTAAAAGGGTTAAATCTTGCTGCCAGGTGGAAAAAAGGGGTTAAATCTTGCTGCACGGTGGTAAACGGGTTAAATCTTGCTGTCAGGTGGAAAAAAAAGGATTAAATCTTGCTGCCAGGTGGAAAAAAAAGGATTAAATCTTGCTGCCAGGTGGTAAATGGGTTAAATCTTTCTGCCAGGTAGAAAAAGGGTTAAATGTTGCTGCCAGGTGGTAAAAGGATTAAATCTTGCTGCCAGGTAGTAAACGGGTAAAATCTTGCTGCCAGGTGGTAAAAGGGTTAAATCTTGCTGCAAGGTGAAAAAAGGGTTAAATCTTGCTGCCAGGTGGTAAAAGGGTTAAATCTTGCTTGCCAGGTGATAAAAGGGTTAAATCTTGCTGCCAGGTGGGAACAAAGGGTTAAATCTTGCTTGCCAGGTGGAAAAAAGGGGTTAAATCTTGCTGCCAGGTGGTAAAAGGGTTAAATCTTGCTGCCAGGTGAAAAAAGGGTTAAATCTTGCTGCCAGGTGGTAAAAGGGTTAAATCTTGCTTGCCAGGTGATAAAAGGGTTAAATCTTGCTGCCAGGTGGGAACAAAGGGTTAAATCTTGCTTGCCAGGTGGAAAAAAGGGGTTAAATCTTGCTGCCAGGTGGTAAAAGGGTTAAATCTTGCTGCCAGGTGAAAAAAGGGTTAAATCTTGCTGCCAGGTGGTAAAAGGGTTAAATCTTGCTTGCCAGGTGATAAAAGGGTTAAATCTTGCTGCCAGGTGGGAACAAAGGGTTAAATCTTGCTTGCCAGGTGGAAAAAAGGGGTTAAATCTTGCTGCCAGGTGGTAAAAGGGTTAAATCTTGCTGCCAGGTGAAAAAAGGGTTAAATCTTGCTGCCAGGTGGTAAAAGGGTTAAATCTTGCTGCCAGGTGGGAACAAAGGGTTAAATCTTGCTTTCCAGGTGGAAAAAAGGGGTTAAATCTTGCTGCCAGGTGGTAAAAGGGTTAAATCTTGCTGCCAGGTGGTAAACAGCTTACATCTTGCTGCCAGGTAGTTAACGGGTTAAATCTTGCTGCCAGGTGGTAAAAGGGATAAATCTTGCTGCAAGGTGGTAAACGGGTTAAATCTTGCTGCCATGTGGAAAAAAGGGGATAAGTCTTGCTGCCATGTGGTAAAAGGGTTAAATCTTGCTGCCAGGTGAAAAAAAAGGGTTAAATCTTGCTGCCAGGTGGAAAAAAGGGGTTAAATCTTGCTGCTAGGTGGTAAAAGGGTTAAATCTTGCTGCCAGGTGGTAAAAAAGGGTTAAATCTTGCTGCCAGGTGGTAAAAGGGTTAAGTCTTGCTGCCACGTGAAAAAAAGGGTTAAATCTTGCTGCCAGGTGGTAAAAGGGTTAAGTCTTGCTGCCACGTGAAAAAAAGGGTTAAATCTTGCTGCCAGGTGGAAAAAAGCGGTTAAATCTTGCTGCCAGGTGGTAAAAGGGTTAAATCTTGCTGCCAGGTGGAAAAAAGGGGTTAAATCTTGCTGCACGGTGGTAAACGGGTTAAATCTTGCTGTCAGGTGGAAAAAAGGGGTTAAATCTTGCTGCCAGGTGGAAAAGAAAGGTTTAAATCTTGCTGCCAGGTGGTAAAAGGGTTAAATCTTGCTGCCAGGTGGAAAAAAGGGGTTAAATCTTGCTGCACGGTGGTAAACGGGTTAAATCTTGCTGTCAGGTGGAAAAAAAAGGATTAAATCTTGCTGCCAGGTGGAAAAAAAAGGATTAAATCTTGCTGCCAGGTGGTAAATGGGTTAAATCTTTCTGCCAGGTAGAAAAAGGGTTAAATGTTGCTGCCAGGTGGTAAAAGGATTAAATCTTGCTGCCAGGTAGTAAACGGGTAAAATCTTGCTGCCAGGTGGTAAAAGGGTTAAATCTTGCTGCAAGGTGGTAAACAGGTTAAATCTTGCTGCCAGGTGGAAAAAAGGGTTAAATCTTGCTGCCAGTTGGAAAAAAAGAATTAAATCTTGCTGCCAGGTGGTAAATGGGTTAAATCTTGCTGCCAGGTGGTAAAAGGGTTAAATCTTGCTGCCATGTGGAAAAAAGCGGTTAAATCTTTCTGCCAGGTGGGATAAAAAAAGGATTAAATCTTGCTGCCAGGTGGTAAACGGCTTAATTCTTGCTGCCAGGTAGTAAACAGGTTAAATCTTGCTGCCAGGTGGTAAAAGGGTTAAATCTTGCTGCCAGGTGGTAAACGGCTTAAATCTTGCTGCCACGGAGAAAAAAGGGTTAAATCTTTCTGCCAGGTGGTAAGCGGCTGAAATCTTGATGCCAGTTAGAAAGAAGGGTTAAATCTTGCTGCCAGGTGGTAAACGGCTTACATCTTGCTGCCAGGTAGTAAACGGGTTAAATCTTGCTGCCAGGTGGTAAAAGGGTTAAATCTTGCTGCCAGGTGGTAAACAGCTTACATCTTGCTGCCAGGTAGTTAACGGGTTAAATTTTGCTGCCAGGTGGTAAAAGGGTTAAATCTTGCTGCCAGGTGGTAAATGGGTTAAATCTTCCTGCCATGTGGTAAATGGCTTAAATCTTGCAGCCAGGTAGAAAAAAGGGTTAAATCTTGCTGCCAGGTGGTAAAAGGGTTAAATCTTGCTGCCAGTTGGTAAACGGGTTAAATCTAGCTGCCAGCTAGAAAAATGGGTTAAATCTTGCTGCCAGTTGGTAAACGGCTTAAATCTTGCTGCCATGTAGAAAAAAGGGTTAAATTTTGCTGCCAGGTGGTAAAAGGGTTAAATCTTGCTGCCAGGTGGAAAAAAAGGGTTAAATCTTGCTGCCAGGTGGTAAAAGGGTTAAATCTTGCTGCCAGGTGGAAAAAAGCGGTTAAATCTTGCTGCCAGGTGGGATAAAAAAACGATTAAATCTTGCTGCCAGGTGGTAAACGTGTTAAATCTTGCTGCCAGGTGGTAAACAGCTTAAATCTTGCTGCCAGGTAGTAAACGGGTTAAATTTTGCGACCAGGTGGTAAAAGGGTTAAATCTTGCTGCCAGGTGGTAAAAGGATTAAATCTTGCTGCCAGGTAGTAAACGGGTAAAATCTTGCTGCCAGGTGGTAAAAGGGTTAAATCTTGCTGCAAGGTGGTAAACAGGTTAAATCTTGCTGCCAGGTGGGAACAAAGGGTTAAATCTTGCTTGCCAGGTGGAAAAAAGGGGTTAAATCTTGCTGCCAGGTGGTAAAAGGGTTAAATCTTGCTGCCAGGTGAAAAAAGGGTTAAATCTTGCTGCCAGGTGGTAAAAGGGTTAAATCTTGCTTGCCAGGTGATAAAAGGGTTAAATCTTGCTGCCAGGTGGGAACAAAGGGTTAAATCTTGCTTGCCAGGTGGAAAAAAGGGGTTAAATCTTGCTGCCAGGTGGTAAAAGGGTTAAATCTTGCTGCCAGGTGAAAAAAGGGTTAAATCTTGCTGCCAGGTGGTAAAAGGGTTAAATCTTGCTGCCAGGTGAAAAAAGGGGTTAAATCTTGCTGCCAGGTGGTAAAAGGGTTAAATCTTGCTGCCAGGTGGTAAAAGGGTTAAATCTTGCTTGCCAGGTGATAAAAGGGTTAAATCTTGCTGCCAGGTGGGAACAAAGGGTTAAATCTTGCTTGCCAGGTGGAAAAAAGGGGTTAAATCTTGCTGCCAGGTGGTAAAAGGGTTAAATCTTGCTGCCAGGTGAAAAAAGGGTTAAATCTTGCTGCCAGGTGGTAAAAGGGTTAAATCTTGCTTGCCAGGTGATAAAAGGGTTAAATCTTGCTGCCAGGTAGTTAACGGGTTAAATCTTGCTGCCAGGTGGTAAAAGAGTTAAATCTTGCTTGCCAGGTGATAAAAGGGTTAAATCTTGCTGCCAGGTGGTAAAAGGGTTAAATCTTGCTGCCAGGTGAAAAAAGGGTTAAATCTTGCTGCCAGGTGGTAAAAGGGTTAAATCTTGCTTGACAGGTGATAAAAGGGTTAAATCTTGCTGCCAGGTGGGAACAAAGGGTTAAATCTTGCTTGCCAGGTGGAAAAAAGGGGTTAAATCTTGCTGCCAGGTGGTAAAAGGGTTAAATCTTGCTGCCAGGTGAAAAAAGGGTTAAATCTTGCTGCCAGGTGGTAAAAGGGTTAAATCTTGCTTGCCAGGTGATAAAAGGGTTAAATCTTGCTGCCAGGTGGGAACAAAGGGTTAAATCTTGCTTGCCAGGTGGAAAAAAGGGGTTAAATCTTGCTGCCAGGTGGTAAAAGGGTTAAATCTTGCTGCCAGGTGAAAAAAGGGTTAAATCTTGCTGCCAGGTGGTAAAAGGGTTAAATCTTGCTGCCAGGTGGGAACAAAGGGTTAAATCTTGCTTTCCAGGTGGAAAAAAGGGGTTAAATCTTGCTGCCAGGTGGTAAAAGGGTTAAATCTTGCTGCCAGGTGGTAAACAGCTTACATCTTGCTGCCAGGTAGTTAACGGGTTAAATCTTGCTGCCAGGTGGTAAAAGGGATAAATCTTGCTGCAAGGTGGTAAACGGGTTAAATCTTGCTGCCATGTGGAAAAAAGGGGATAAGTCTTGCTGCCATGTGGTAAAAGGGTTAAATCTTGCTGCCAGGTGAAAAAAAAGGGTTAAATCTTGCTGCCAGGTGGAAAAAAGGGGTTAAATCTTGCTGCTAGGTGGTAAAAGGGTTAAATCTTGCTGCCAGGTGGTAAAAAAGGGTTAAATCTTGCTGCCAGGTGGTAAAAGGGTTAAGTCTTGCTGCCACGTGAAAAAAAGGGTTAAATCTTGCTGCCAGGTGGTAAAAGGGTTAAGTCTTGCTGCCACGTGAAAAAAAGGGTTAAATCTTGCTGCCAGGTGGAAAAAAGCGGTTAAATCTTGCTGCCAGGTGGTAAAAGGGTTAAATCTTGCTGCCAGGTGGAAAAAAGGGGTTAAATCTTGCTGCACGGTGGTAAACGGGTTAAATCTTGCTGTCAGGTGGAAAAAAGGGGTTAAATCTTGCTGCCAGGTGGAAAAGAAAGGTTTAAATCTTGCTGCCAGGTGGTAAAAGGGTTAAATCTTGCTGCCAGGTGGAAAAAAGGGGTTAAATCTTGCTGCACGGTGGTAAACGGGTTAAATCTTGCTGTCAGGTGGAAAAAAAAGGATTAAATCTTGCTGCCAGGTGGAAAAAAAAGGATTAAATCTTGCTGCCAGGTGGTAAATGGGTTAAATCTTTCTGCCAGGTAGAAAAAGGGTTAAATGTTGCTGCCAGGTGGTAAAAGGATTAAATCTTGCTGCCAGGTAGTAAACGGGTAAAATCTTGCTGCCAGGTGGTAAAAGGGTTAAATCTTGCTGCAAGGTGAAAAAAGGGTTAAATCTTGCTGCCAGGTGGTAAAAGGGTTAAATCTTGCTTGCCAGGTGATAAAAGGGTTAAATCTTGCTGCCAGGTGGGAACAAAGGGTTAAATCTTGCTTGCCAGGTGGAAAAAAGGGGTTAAATCTTGCTGCCAGGTGGTAAAAGGGTTAAATCTTGCTGCCAGGTGAAAAAAGGGTTAAATCTTGCTGCCAGGTGGTAAAAGGGTTAAATCTTGCTTGCCAGGTGATAAAAGGGTTAAATCTTGCTGCCAGGTGGGAACAAAGGGTTAAATCTTGCTTGCCAGGTGGAAAAAAGGGGTTAAATCTTGCTGCCAGGTGGTAAAAGGGTTAAATCTTGCTGCCAGGTGAAAAAAGGGTTAAATCTTGCTGCCAGGTGGTAAAAGGGTTAAATCTTGCTTGCCAGGTGATAAAAGGGTTAAATCTTGCTGCCAGGTGGGAACAAAGGGTTAAATCTTGCTTGCCAGGTGGAAAAAAGGGGTTAAATCTTGCTGCCAGGTGGTAAAAGGGTTAAATCTTGCTGCCAGGTGAAAAAAGGGTTAAATCTTGCTGCCAGGTGGTAAAAGGGTTAAATCTTGCTGCCAGGTGGGAACAAAGGGTTAAATCTTGCTTTCCAGGTGGAAAAAAGGGGTTAAATCTTGCTGCCAGGTGGTAAAAGGGTTAAATCTTGCTGCCAGGTGGTAAACAGCTTACATCTTGCTGCCAGGTAGTTAACGGGTTAAATCTTGCTGCCAGGTGGTAAAAGGGATAAATCTTGCTGCAAGGTGGTAAACGGGTTAAATCTTGCTGCCATGTGGAAAAAAGGGGATAAGTCTTGCTGCCATGTGGTAAAAGGGTTAAATCTTGCTGCCAGGTGAAAAAAAAGGGTTAAATCTTGCTGCCAGGTGGAAAAAAGGGGTTAAATCTTGCTGCTAGGTGGTAAAAGGGTTAAATCTTGCTGCCAGGTGGTAAAAAAGGGTTAAATCTTGCTGCCAGGTGGTAAAAGGGTTAAGTCTTGCTGCCACGTGAAAAAAAGGGTTAAATCTTGCTGCCAGGTGGTAAAAGGGTTAAGTCTTGCTGCCACGTGAAAAAAAGGGTTAAATCTTGCTGCCAGGTGGAAAAAAGCGGTTAAATCTTGCTGCCAGGTGGTAAAAGGGTTAAATCTTGCTGCCAGGTGGAAAAAAGGGGTTAAATCTTGCTGCACGGTGGTAAACGGGTTAAATCTTGCTGTCAGGTGGAAAAAAGGGGTTAAATCTTGCTGCCAGGTGGAAAAGAAAGGTTTAAATCTTGCTGCCAGGTGGTAAAAGGGTTAAATCTTGCTGCCAGGTGGAAAAAAGGGGTTAAATCTTGCTGCACGGTGGTAAACGGGTTAAATCTTGCTGTCAGGTGGAAAAAAAAGGATTAAATCTTGCTGCCAGGTGGAAAAAAAAGGATTAAATCTTGCTGCCAGGTGGTAAATGGGTTAAATCTTTCTGCCAGGTAGAAAAAGGGTTAAATGTTGCTGCCAGGTGGTAAAAGGATTAAATCTTGCTGCCAGGTAGTAAACGGGTAAAATCTTGCTGCCAGGTGGTAAAAGGGTTAAATCTTGCTGCAAGGTGGTAAACAGGTTAAATCTTGCTGCCAGGTGGAAAAAAGGGTTAAATCTTGCTGCCAGTTGGAAAAAAAGAATTAAATCTTGCTGCCAGGTGGTAAATGGGTTAAATCTTGCTGCCAGGTGGTAAAAGGGTTAAATCTTGCTGCCATGTGGAAAAAAGCGGTTAAATCTTTCTGCCAGGTGGGATAAAAAAAGGATTAAATCTTGCTGCCAGGTGGTAAACGGCTTAATTCTTGCTGCCAGGTAGTAAACAGGTTAAATCTTGCTGCCAGGTGGTAAAAGGGTTAAATCTTGCTGCCAGGTGGTAAACGGCTTAAATCTTGCTGCCACGGAGAAAAAAGGGTTAAATCTTTCTGCCAGGTGGTAAGCGGCTGAAATCTTGATGCCAGTTAGAAAGAAGGGTTAAATCTTGCTGCCAGGTGGTAAACGGCTTACATCTTGCTGCCAGGTAGTAAACGGGTTAAATCTTGCTGCCAGGTGGTAAAAGGGTTAAATCTTGCTGCCAGGTGGTAAACAGCTTACATCTTGCTGCCAGGTAGTTAACGGGTTAAATTTTGCTGCCAGGTGGTAAAAGGGTTAAATCTTGCTGCCAGGTGGTAAATGGGTTAAATCTTCCTGCCATGTGGTAAATGGCTTAAATCTTGCAGCCAGGTAGAAAAAAGGGTTAAATCTTGCTGCCAGGTGGTAAAAGGGTTAAATCTTGCTGCCAGTTTGTAAACGGGTTAAATCTAGCTGCCAGCTAGAAAAATGGGTTAAATCTTGCTGCCAGTTGGTAAACGGCTTAAATCTTGCTGCCATGTAGAAAAAAGGGTTAAATTTTGCTGCCAGGTGGTAAAAGGGTTAAATCTTGCTGCCAGGTGGAAAAAAAGGGTTAAATCTTGCTGCCAGGTGGTAAAAGGGTTAAATCTTGCTGCCAGGTGGAAAAAAGCGGTTAAATCTTGCTGCCAGGTGGGATAAAAAAACGATTAAATCTTGCTGCCAGGTGGTAAACGTGTTAAATCTTGCTGCCAGGTGGTAAACAGCTTAAATCTTGCTGCCAGGTAGTAAACGGGTTAAATTTTGCGACCAGGTGGTAAAAGGGTTAAATCTTGCTGCCAGGTGGTAAAAGGATTAAATCTTGCTGCCAGGTAGTAAACGGGTAAAATCTTGCTGCCAGGTGGTAAAAGGGTTAAATCTTGCTGCAAGGTGGTAAACAGGTTAAATCTTGCTGCCAGGTGGGAACAAAGGGTTAAATCTTGCTTGCCAGGTGGAAAAAAGGGGTTAAATCTTGCTGCCAGGTGGTAAAAGGGTTAAATCTTGCTGCCAGGTGAAAAAAGGGTTAAATCTTGCTGCCAGGTGGTAAAAGGGTTAAATCTTGCTTGCCAGGTGATAAAAGGGTTAAATCTTGCTGCCAGGTGGGAACAAAGGGTTAAATCTTGCTTGCCAGGTGGAAAAAAGGGGTTAAATCTTGCTGCCAGGTGGTAAAAGGGTTAAATCTTGCTGCCAGGTGAAAAAAGGGTTAAATCTTGCTGCCAGGTGGTAAAAGGGTTAAATCTTGCTGCCAGGTGAAAAAAGGGGTTAAATCTTGCTGCCAGGTGGTAAAAGGGTTAAATCTTGCTGCCAGGTGGTAAAAGGGTTAAATCTTGCTTGCCAGGTGATAAAAGGGTTAAATCTTGCTGCCAGGTGGGAACAAAGGGTTAAATCTTGCTTGCCAGGTGGAAAAAAGGGGTTAAATCTTGCTGCCAGGTGGTAAAAGGGTTAAATCTTGCTGCCAGGTGAAAAAAGGGTTAAATCTTGCTGCCAGGTGGTAAAAGGGTTAAATCTTGCTTGCCAGGTGATAAAAGGGTTAAATCTTGCTGCCAGGTAGTTAACGGGTTAAATCTTGCTGCCAGGTGGTAAAAGAGTTAAATCTTGCTTGCCAGGTGATAAAAGGGTTAAATCTTGCTGCCAGGTGGTAAAAGGGTTAAATCTTGCTGCCAGGTGAAAAAAGGGTTAAATCTTGCTGCCAGGTGGTAAAAGGGTTAAATCTTGCTTGACAGGTGATAAAAGGGTTAAATCTTGCTGCCAGGTGGGAACAAAGGGTTAAATCTTGCTTGCCAGGTGGAAAAAAGGGGTTAAATCTTGCTGCCAGGTGGTAAAAGGGTTAAATCTTGCTGCCAGGTGAAAAAAGGGTTAAATCTTGCTGCCAGGTGGTAAAAGGGTTAAATCTTGCTTGCCAGGTGATAAAAGGGTTAAATCTTGCTGCCAGGTGGGAACAAAGGGTTAAATCTTGCTTGCCAGGTGGAAAAAAGGGGTTAAATCTTGCTGCCAGGTGGTAAAAGGGTTAAATCTTGCTGCCAGGTGAAAAAAGGGTTAAATCTTGCTGCCAGGTGGTAAAAGGGTTAAATCTTGCTGCCAGGTGGGAACAAAGGGTTAAATCTTGCTTTCCAGGTGGAAAAAAGGGGTTAAATCTTGCTGCCAGGTGGTAAAAGGGTTAAATCTTGCTGCCAGGTGGTAAACAGCTTACATCTTGCTGCCAGGTAGTTAACGGGTTAAATCTTGCTGCCAGGTGGTAAAAGGGATAAATCTTGCTGCAAGGTGGTAAACGGGTTAAATCTTGCTGCCATGTGGAAAAAAGGGGATAAGTCTTGCTGCCATGTGGTAAAAGGGTTAAATCTTGCTGCCAGGTGAAAAAAAAGGGTTAAATCTTGCTGCCAGGTGGAAAAAAGGGGTTAAATCTTGCTGCTAGGTGGTAAAAGGGTTAAATCTTGCTGCCAGGTGGTAAAAAAGGGTTAAATCTTGCTGCCAGGTGGTAAAAGGGTTAAGTCTTGCTGCCACGTGAAAAAAAGGGTTAAATCTTGCTGCCAGGTGGTAAAAGGGTTAAGTCTTGCTGCCACGTGAAAAAAAGGGTTAAATCTTGCTGCCAGGTGGAAAAAAGCGGTTAAATCTTGCTGCCAGGTGGTAAAAGGGTTAAATCTTGCTGCCAGGTGGAAAAAAGGGGTTAAATCTTGCTGCACGGTGGTAAACGGGTTAAATCTTGCTGTCAGGTGGAAAAAAGGGGTTAAATCTTGCTGCCAGGTGGAAAAGAAAGGTTTAAATCTTGCTGCCAGGTGGTAAAAGGGTTAAATCTTGCTGCCAGGTGGAAAAAAGGGGTTAAATCTTGCTGCACGGTGGTAAACGGGTTAAATCTTGCTGTCAGGTGGAAAAAAAAGGATTAAATCTTGCTGCCAGGTGGAAAAAAAAGGATTAAATCTTGCTGCCAGGTGGTAAATGGGTTAAATCTTTCTGCCAGGTAGAAAAAGGGTTAAATGTTGCTGCCAGGTGGTAAAAGGATTAAATCTTGCTGCCAGGTAGTAAACGGGTAAAATCTTGCTGCCAGGTGGTAAAAGGGTTAAATCTTGCTGCAAGGTGAAAAAAGGGTTAAATCTTGCTGCCAGGTGGTAAAAGGGTTAAATCTTGCTTGCCAGGTGATAAAAGGGTTAAATCTTGCTGCCAGGTGGGAACAAAGGGTTAAATCTTGCTTGCCAGGTGGAAAAAAGGGGTTAAATCTTGCTGCCAGGTGGTAAAAGGGTTAAATCTTGCTGCCAGGTGAAAAAAGGGTTAAATCTTGCTGCCAGGTGGTAAAAGGGTTAAATCTTGCTTGCCAGGTGATAAAAGGGTTAAATCTTGCTGCCAGGTGGGAACAAAGGGTTAAATCTTGCTTGCCAGGTGGAAAAAAGGGGTTAAATCTTGCTGCCAGGTGGTAAAAGGGTTAAATCTTGCTGCCAGGTGAAAAAAGGGTTAAATCTTGCTGCCAGGTGGTAAAAGGGTTAAATCTTGCTTGCCAGGTGATAAAAGGGTTAAATCTTGCTGCCAGGTGGGAACAAAGGGTTAAATCTTGCTTGCCAGGTGGAAAAAAGGGGTTAAATCTTGCTGCCAGGTGGTAAAAGGGTTAAATCTTGCTGCCAGGTGAAAAAAGGGGTTAAATCTTGCTGCCAGGTGGTAAAAGGGTTAAATCTTGCTGCCAGGTGAAAAAAGGGGTTAAATCTTGCTGCCAGGTGGTAAAAGGGTTAAATCTTGCTGCCAGGTGGTAAAAGGGTTAAATCTTGCTTGCCAGGTGATAAAAGGGTTAAATCTTGCTGCCAGGTGGGAACAAAGGGTTAAATCTTGCTTGCCAGGTGGAAAAAGGGGTTAAATCTTGCTGCCAGGTGGTAAAAGGGTTAAATCTTGCTGCCAGGTGAAAAAAGGGTTAAATCTTGCTGCCAGGTGGTAAAAGGGTTAAATCTTGCTTGCCAGGTGATAAAAGGGTTAAATCTTGCTGCCAGGTAGTTAACGGGTTAAATCTTGCTGCCAGGTGGTAAAAGAGTTAAATCTTGCTTGCCAGGTGATAAAAGGGTTAAATCTTGCTGCCAGGTGGTAAAAGGGTTAAATCTTGCTGCCAGGTGAAAAAAGGGTTAAATCTTGCTGCCAGGTGGTAAAAGGGTTAAATCTTGCTTGACAGGTGATAAAAGGGTTAAATCTTGCTGCCAGGTGGGAACAAAGGGTTAAATCTTGCTTGCCAGGTGGAAAAAAGGGGTTAAATCTTGCTGCCAGGTGGTAAAAGGGTTAAATCTTGCTGCCAGGTGAAAAAAGGGTTAAATCTTGCTGCCAGGTGGTAAAAGGGTTAAATCTTGCTTGCCAGGTGATAAAAGGGTTAAATCTTGCTGCCAGGTGGGAACAAAGGGTTAAATCTTGCTTGCCAGGTGGAAAAAAGGGGTTAAATCTTGCTGCCAGGTGGTAAAAGGGTTAAATCTTGCTGCCAGGTGAAAAAAGGGTTAAATCTTGCTGCCAGGTGGTAAAAGGGTTAAATCTTGCTGCCAGGTGGGAACAAAGGGTTAAATCTTGCTTTCCAGGTGGAAAAAAGGGGTTAAATCTTGCTGCCAGGTGGTAAAAGGGTTAAATCTTGCTGCCAGGTGGTAAACAGCTTACATCTTGCTGCCAGGTAGTTAACGGGTTAAATCTTGCTGCCAGGTGGTAAAAGGGATAAATCTTGCTGCAAGGTGGTAAACGGGTTAAATCTTGCTGCCATGTGGAAAAAAGGGGATAAGTCTTGCTGCCATGTGGTAAAAGGGTTAAATCTTGCTGCCAGGTGAAAAAAAAGGGTTAAATCTTGCTGCCAGGTGGAAAAAAGGGGTTAAATCTTGCTGCTAGGTGGTAAAAGGGTTAAATCTTGCTGCCAGGTGGTAAAAAAGGGTTAAATCTTGCTGCCAGGTGGTAAAAGGGTTAAGTCTTGCTGCCACGTGAAAAAAAGGGTTAAATCTTGCTGCCAGGTGGTAAAAGGGTTAAGTCTTGCTGCCACGTGAAAAAAAGGGTTAAATCTTGCTGCCAGGTGGAAAAAAGCGGTTAAATCTTGCTGCCAGGTGGTAAAAGGGTTAAATCTTGCTGCCAGGTGGAAAAAAGGGGTTAAATCTTGCTGCACGGTGGTAAACGGGTTAAATCTTGCTGTCAGGTGGAAAAAAGGGGTTAAATCTTGCTGCCAGGTGGAAAAGAAAGGTTTAAATCTTGCTGCCAGGTGGTAAAAGGGTTAAATCTTGCTGCCAGGTGGAAAAAAGGGGTTAAATCTTGCTGCACGGTGGTAAACGGGTTAAATCTTGCTGTCAGGTGGAAAAAAAAGGATTAAATCTTGCTGCCAGGTGGAAAAAAAAGGATTAAATCTTGCTGCCAGGTGGTAAATGGGTTAAATCTTTCTGCCAGGTAGAAAAAGGGTTAAATGTTGCTGCCAGGTGGTAAAAGGATTAAATCTTGCTGCCAGGTAGTAAACGGGTAAAATCTTGCTGCCAGGTGGTAAAAGGGTTAAATCTTGCTGCAAGGTGAAAAAAGGGTTAAATCTTGCTGCCAGGTGGTAAAAGGGTTAAATCTTGCTTGCCAGGTGATAAAAGGGTTAAATCTTGCTGCCAGGTGGGAACAAAGGGTTAAATCTTGCTTGCCAGGTGGAAAAAAGGGGTTAAATCTTGCTGCCAGGTGGTAAAAGGGTTAAATCTTGCTGCCAGGTGAAAAAAGGGTTAAATCTTGCTGCCAGGTGGTAAAAGGGTTAAATCTTGCTTGCCAGGTGATAAAAGGGTTAAATCTTGCTGCCAGGTGGGAACAAAGGGTTAAATCTTGCTTGCCAGGTGGAAAAAAGGGGTTAAATCTTGCTGCCAGGTGGTAAAAGGGTTAAATCTTGCTGCCAGGTGAAAAAAGGGTTAAATCTTGCTGCCAGGTGGTAAAAGGGTTAAATCTTGCTTGCCAGGTGATAAAAGGGTTAAATCTTGCTGCCAGGTGGGAACAAAGGGTTAAATCTTGCTTGCCAGGTGGAAAAAAGGGGTTAAATCTTGCTGCCAGGTGGTAAAAGGGTTAAATCTTGCTGCCAGGTGAAAAAAGGGTTAAATCTTGCTGCCAGGTGGTAAAAGGGTTAAATCTTGCTTGCCAGGTGATAAAAGGGTTAAATCTTGCTGCCAGGTAGTTAACGGGTTAAATCTTGCTGCCAGGTGGTAAAAGAGTTAAATCTTGCTTGCCAGGTGATAAAAGGGTTAAATCTTGCTGCCAGGTGAAAAAAGGGTTAAATCTTGCTGCCAGGTGGTAAAAGGGTTAAATCTTGCTTGCCAGGTGATAAAAGGGTTAAATCTTGCTGCCAGGTGGGAACAAAGGGTTAAATCTTGCTTGCCAGGTGGAAAAAAGGGGTTAAATCTTGCTGCCAGGTGATAAAAGGGTTAAATCTTGCTGCCAGGTGGGAACAAAGGGTTAAATCTTGCTTGCCAGGTGGAAAAAAGGGGTTAAATCTTGCTGCCAGGTGGAAAAGAAAGGTTTAAATCTTGCTGCCAGGTGGTAAAAGGGTTAAATCTTGCTGCCAGGTGGAAAAAAGGGGTTAAATCTTGCTGCACGGTGGTAAACGGGTTAAATCTTGCTGTCAGGTGGAAAAAAAAGGATTAAATCTTGCTGCCAGGTGGAAAAAAAAGGATTAAATCTTGCTGCCAGGTGGTAAATGGGTTAAATCTTTCTGCCAGGTAGAAAAAGGGTTAAATGTTGCTGCCAGGTGGTAAAAGGATTAAATCTTGCTGCCAGGTAGTAAACGGGTAAAATCTTGCTGCCAGGTGGTAAAAGGGTTAAATCTTGCTGCAAGGTGAAAAAAGGGTTAAATCTTGCTGCCAGGTGGTAAAAGGGTTAAATCTTGCTTGCCAGGTGATAAAAGGGTTAAATCTTGCTGCCAGGTGGGAACAAAGGGTTAAATCTTGCTTGCCAGGTGGAAAAAAGGGGTTAAATCTTGCTGCCAGGTGGTAAAAGGGTTAAATCTTGCTGCCAGGTGAAAAAAGGGTTAAATCTTGCTGCCAGGTGGTAAAAGGGTTAAATCTTGCTTGCCAGGTGATAAAAGGGTTAAATCTTGCTGCCAGGTGGGAACAAAGGGTTAAATCTTGCTTGCCAGGTGGAAAAAAGGGGTTAAATCTTGCTGCCAGGTGGTAAAAGGGTTAAATCTTGCTGCCAGGTGAAAAAAGGGTTAAATCTTGCTGCCAGGTGGTAAAAGGGTTAAATCTTGCTTGCCAGGTGATAAAAGGGTTAAATCTTGCTGCCAGGTGGGAACAAAGGGTTAAATCTTGCTTGCCAGGTGGAAAAAAGGGGTTAAATCTTGCTGCCAGGTGGTAAAAGGGTTAAATCTTGCTTGCCAGGTGATAAAAGGGTTAAATCTTGCTGCCAGGTGGGAACAAAGGGTTAAATCTTGCTTGCCAGGTGGAAAAAAGGGGTTAAATCTTGCTGCCAGGTGGTAAAAGGGTTAAATCTTGCTGCCAGGTGAAAAAAGGGTTAAATCTTGCTGCCAGGTGGTAAAAGGGTTAAATCTTGCTTGCCAGGTGATAAAAGGGTTAAATCTTGCTGTCAGGTGGGAACAAAGGGTTAAATCTTGCTTGCCAGGTGGAAAAAAGGGGTTAAATCTTGCTGCCAGGTGGTAAAAGGGTTAAATCTTGCTGCCAGGTGAAAAAAGGGTTAAATCTTGCTGCCAGGTGGTAAAAGGGTTAAATCTTGCTTGCCAGGTGATAAAAGGGTTAAATCTTGCTGCCAGGTGGGAACAAAGGGTTAAATCTTGCTTGCCAGGTGGAAAAAAGGGGTTAAATCTTGCTGCCAGGTGGTAAAAGGGTTAAATCTTGCTGCCAGGTGAAAAAAGGGTTAAATCTTGCTGCCAGGTGGTAAAAGGGTTAAATCTTGCTTGCCAGGTGATAAAAGGGTTAAATCTTGCTGCCAGGTGGGAACAAAGGGTTAAATCTTGCTTGCCAGGTGGAAAAAAGGGGTTAAATCTTGCTGCCAGGTGGTAAAAGGGTTAAATCTTGCTGCCAGGTGAAAAAAGGGTTAAATCTTGCTGCCAGGTGGTAAAAGGGTTAAATCTTGCTTGCCAGGTGATAAAAGGGTTAAATCTTGCTGCCAGGTGGGAACAAAGGGTTAAATCTTGCTTGCCAGGTGGAAAAAAGGGGTTAAATCTTGCTGCCAGGTGGTAAAAGGGTTAAATCTTGCTTGCCAGGTGATAAAAGGGTTAAATCTTGCTGCCAGGTGGGAACAAAGGGTTAAATCTTGCTTGCCAGGTGGAAAAAAGGGGTTAAATCTTGCTGCCAGGTGGTAAAAGGGTTAAATCTTGCTGCCAGGTGAAAAAAGGGTTAAATCTTGCTGCCAGGTGGTAAAAGGGTTAAATCTTGCTTGCCAGGTGATAAAAGGGTTAAATCTTGCTGCCAGGTGGGAACAAAGGGTTAAATCTTGCTTGCCAGGTGGAAAAAAGGGGTTAAATCTTGCTGCCAGGTGGTAAAAGGGTTAAATCTTGCTGCCAGGTGAAAAAAGGGTTAAATCTTGCTGCCAGGTGGTAAAAGGGTTAAATCTTGCTTGCCAGGTGATAAAAGGGTTAAATCTTGCTTGCCAGGTGGTAAAAGGGTTAAATCTTGCTGCCAGGTGGTAAAAGGGTTAAATCTTGCTTGCCAGGTGATAAAAGGGTTAAATCTTGCTGCCAGGTGGGAACAAAGGGTTAAATCTTGCTGCCAGGTGAAAAAAGGGTTAAATCTTGCTGCCAGGTGGTAAAAGGGTTAAATCTTGCTTGCCAGGTGATAAAAGGGTTAAATCTTGCTGCCAGGTGGGAACAAAGGGTTAAATCTTGCTTGCCAGGTGGAAAAAAGGGGTTAAATCTTGCTGCCAGGTGGTAAAAGGGTTAAATCTTGCTGCCAGGTGAAAAAAGGGTTAAATCTTGCTGCCAGGTGGTAAAAGGGTTAAATCTTGCTTGCCAGGTGATAAAAGGGTTAAATCTTGCTGCCAGGTGGGAACAAAGGGTTAAATCTTGCTTGCCAGGTGGAAAAAAGGGGTTAAATCTTGCTGCCAGGTGGTAAAAGGGTTAAATCTTGCTGCCAGGTGAAAAAAGGGTTAAATCTTGCTGCCAGGTGGTAAAAGGGTTAAATCTTGCTGCCAGGTGGGAACAAAGGGTTAAATCTTGCTTTCCAGGTGGAAAAAAGGGGTTAAATCTTGCTGCCAGGTGGTAAAAGGGTTAAATCTTGCTGCCAGGTGGTAAACAGCTTACATCTTGCTGCCAGGTAGTTAACGGGTTAAATCTTGCTGCCAGGTGGTAAAAGGGATAAATCTTGCTGCAAGGTGGTAAACGGGTTAAATCTTGCTGCCATGTGGAAAAAAGGGGATAAGTCTTGCTGCCATGTGGTAAAAGGGTTAAATCTTGCTGCCAGGTGAAAAAAAAGGGTTAAATCTTGCTGCCAGGTGGAAAAAAGGGGTTAAATCTTGCTGCTAGGTGGTAAAAGGGTTAAATCTTGCTGCCAGGTGGTAAAAAAGGGTTAAATCTTGCTGCCAGGTGGTAAAAGGGTTAAGTCTTGCTGCCACGTGAAAAAAAGGGTTAAATCTTGCTGCCAGGTGGTAAAAGGGTTAAGTCTTGCTGCCACGTGAAAAAAAGGGTTAAATCTTGCTGCCAGGTGGAAAAAAGCGGTTAAATCTTGCTGCCAGGTGGTAAAAGGGTTAAATCTTGCTGCCAGGTGGAAAAAAGGGGTTAAATCTTGCTGCACGGTGGTAAACGGGTTAAATCTTGCTGTCAGGTGGAAAAAAGGGGTTAAATCTTGCTGCCAGGTGGAAAAGAAAGGTTTAAATCTTGCTGCCAGGTGGTAAAAGGGTTAAATCTTGCTGCCAGGTGGAAAAAAGGGGTTAAATCTTGCTGCACGGTGGTAAACGGGTTAAATCTTGCTGTCAGGTGGAAAAAAAAGGATTAAATCTTGCTGCCAGGTGGAAAAAAAAGGATTAAATCTTGCTGCCAGGTGGTAAATGGGTTAAATCTTTCTGCCAGGTAGAAAAAGGGTTAAATGTTGCTGCCAGGTGGTAAAAGGATTAAATCTTGCTGCCAGGTAGTAAACGGGTAAAATCTTGCTGCCAGGTGGTAAAAGGGTTAAATCTTGCTGCAAGGTGGTAAACAGGTTAAATCTTGCTGCCAGGTGGAAAAAAGGGTTAAATCTTGCTGCCAGTTGGAAAAAAAGAATTAAATCTTGCTGCCAGGTGGTAAATGGGTTAAATCTTGCTGCCAGGTGGTAAAAGGGTTAAATCTTGCTGCCATGTGGAAAAAAGCGGTTAAATCTTTCTGCCAGGTGGGATAAAAAAAGGATTAAATCTTGCTGCCAGGTGGTAAACGGCTTAATTCTTGCTGCCAGGTAGTAAACAGGTTAAATCTTGCTGCCAGGTGGTAAAAGGGTTAAATCTTGCTGCCAGGTGGTAAACGGCTTAAATCTTGCTGCCACGGAGAAAAAAGGGTTAAATCTTTCTGCCAGGTGGTAAGCGGCTGAAATCTTGATGCCAGTTAGAAAGAAGGGTTAAATCTTGCTGCCAGGTGGTAAACGGCTTACATCTTGCTGCCAGGTAGTAAACGGGTTAAATCTTGCTGCCAGGTGGTAAAAGGGTTAAATCTTGCTGCCAGGTGGTAAACAGCTTACATCTTGCTGCCAGGTAGTTAACGGGTTAAATTTTGCTGCCAGGTGGTAAAAGGGTTAAATCTTGCTGCCAGGTGGTAAATGGGTTAAATCTTCCTGCCATGTGGTAAATGGCTTAAATCTTGCAGCCAGGTAGAAAAAAGGGTTAAATCTTGCTGCCAGGTGGTAAAAGGGTTAAATCTTGCTGCCAGTTGGTAAACGGGTTAAATCTAGCTGCCAGCTAGAAAAATGGGTTAAATCTTGCTGCCAGTTGGTAAACGGCTTAAATCTTGCTGCCATGTAGAAAAAAGGGTTAAATTTTGCTGCCAGGTGGTAAAAGGGTTAAATCTTGCTGCCAGGTGGAAAAAAAGGGTTAAATCTTGCTGCCAGGTGGTAAAAGGGTTAAATCTTGCTGCCAGGTGGAAAAAAGCGGTTAAATCTTGCTGCCAGGTGGGATAAAAAAACGATTAAATCTTGCTGCCAGGTGGTAAACGTGTTAAATCTTGCTGCCAGGTGGTAAACAGCTTAAATCTTGCTGCCAGGTAGTAAACGGGTTAAATTTTGCGACCAGGTGGTAAAAGGGTTAAATCTTGCTGCCAGGTGGTAAAAGGATTAAATCTTGCTGCCAGGTAGTAAACGGGTAAAATCTTGCTGCCAGGTGGTAAAAGGGTTAAATCTTGCTGCAAGGTGGTAAACAGGTTAAATCTTGCTGCCAGGTGGGAACAAAGGGTTAAATCTTGCTTGCCAGGTGGAAAAAAGGGGTTAAATCTTGCTGCCAGGTGGTAAAAGGGTTAAATCTTGCTGCCAGGTGAAAAAAGGGTTAAATCTTGCTGCCAGGTGGTAAAAGGGTTAAATCTTGCTTGCCAGGTGATAAAAGGGTTAAATCTTGCTGCCAGGTGGGAACAAAGGGTTAAATCTTGCTTGCCAGGTGGAAAAAAGGGGTTAAATCTTGCTGCCAGGTGGTAAAAGGGTTAAATCTTGCTGCCAGGTGAAAAAAGGGTTAAATCTTGCTGCCAGGTGGTAAAAGGGTTAAATCTTGCTGCCAGGTGAAAAAAGGGGTTAAATCTTGCTGCCAGGTGGTAAAAGGGTTAAATCTTGCTGCCAGGTGGTAAAAGGGTTAAATCTTGCTTGCCAGGTGATAAAAGGGTTAAATCTTGCTGCCAGGTGGGAACAAAGGGTTAAATCTTGCTTGCCAGGTGGAAAAAAGGGGTTAAATCTTGCTGCCAGGTGGTAAAAGGGTTAAATCTTGCTGCCAGGTGAAAAAAGGGTTAAATCTTGCTGCCAGGTGGTAAAAGGGTTAAATCTTGCTTGCCAGGTGATAAAAGGGTTAAATCTTGCTGCCAGGTAGTTAACGGGTTAAATCTTGCTGCCAGGTGGTAAAAGAGTTAAATCTTGCTTGCCAGGTGATAAAAGGGTTAAATCTTGCTGCCAGGTGGTAAAAGGGTTAAATCTTGCTGCCAGGTGAAAAAAGGGTTAAATCTTGCTGCCAGGTGGTAAAAGGGTTAAATCTTGCTTGCCAGGTGATAAAAGGGTTAAATCTTGCTGCCAGGTGGGAACAAAGGGTTAAATCTTGCTTGCCAGGTGGAAAAAAGGGGTTAAATCTTGCTGCCAGGTGGTAAAAGGGTTAAATCTTGCTGCCAGGTGAAAAAAGGGTTAAATCTTGCTGCCAGGTGGTAAAAGGGTTAAATCTTGCTTGCCAGGTGATAAAAGGGTTAAATCTTGCTGCCAGGTGGGAACAAAGGGTTAAATCTTGCTTGCCAGGTGGAAAAAAGGGGTTAAATCTTGCTGCCAGGTGGTAAAAGGGTTAAATCTTGCTGCCAGGTGAAAAAAGGGTTAAATCTTGCTGCCAGGTGGTAAAAGGGTTAAATCTTGCTGCCAGGTGGGAACAAAGGGTTAAATCTTGCTTGCCAGGTGGAAAAAAGGGGTTAAATCTTGCTGCCAGGTGGTAAAAGGGTTAAATCTTGCTGCCAGGTGGTAAACAGCTTACATCTTGCTGCCAGGTAGTTAACGGGTTAAATCTTGCTGCCAGGTGGTAAAAGGGATAAATCTTGCTGCAAGGTGGTAAACGGGTTAAATCTTGCTGCCATGTGGAAAAAAGGGGATAAGTCTTGCTGCCATGTGGTAAAAGGGTTAAATCTTGCTGCCAGGTGAAAAAAAAGGGTTAAATCTTGCTGCCAGGTGGAAAAAAGGGGTTAAATCTTGCTGCTAGGTGGTAAAAGGGTTAAATCTTGCTGCCAGGTGGTAAAAAAGGGTTAAATCTTGCTGCCAGGTGGTAAAAGGGTTAAGTCTTGCTGCCACGTGAAAAAAAGGGTTAAATCTTGCTGCCAGGTGGTAAAAGGGTTAAGTCTTGCTGCCACGTGAAAAAAAGGGTTAAATCTTGCTGCCAGGTGGAAAAAAGCGGTTAAATCTTGCTGCCAGGTGGTAAAAGGGTTAAATCTTGCTGCCAGGTGGAAAAAAGGGGTTAAATCTTGCTGCACGGTGGTAAACGGGTTAAATCTTGCTGTCAGGTGGAAAAAAGGGGTTAAATCTTGCTGCCAGGTGGAAAAGAAAGGTTTAAATCTTGCTGCCAGGTGGTAAAAGGGTTAAATCTTGCTGCCAGGTGGAAAAAAGGGGTTAAATCTTGCTGCACGGTGGTAAACGGGTTAAATCTTGCTGTCAGGTGGAAAAAAAAGGATTAAATCTTGCTGCCAGGTGGAAAAAAAAGGATTAAATCTTGCTGCCAGGTGGTAAATGGGTTAAATCTTTCTGCCAGGTAGAAAAAGGGTTAAATGTTGCTGCCAGGTGGTAAAAGGATTAAATCTTGCTGCCAGGTAGTAAACGGGTAAAATCTTGCTGCCAGGTGGTAAAAGGGTTAAATCTTGCTGCAAGGTGAAAAAAGGGTTAAATCTTGCTGCCAGGTGGTAAAAGGGTTAAATCTTGCTTGCCAGGTGATAAAAGGGTTAAATCTTGCTGCCAGGTGGGAACAAAGGGTTAAATCTTGCTTGCCAGGTGGAAAAAAGGGGTTAAATCTTGCTGCCAGGTGGTAAAAGGGTTAAATCTTGCTGCCAGGTGAAAAAAGGGTTAAATCTTGCTGCCAGGTGGTAAAAGGGTTAAATCTTGCTTGCCAGGTGATAAAAGGGTTAAATCTTGCTGCCAGGTGGGAACAAAGGGTTAAATCTTGCTTGCCAGGTGGAAAAAAGGGGTTAAATCTTGCTGCCAGGTGGTAAAAGGGTTAAATCTTGCTGCCAGGTGAAAAAAGGGTTAAATCTTGCTGCCAGGTGGTAAAAGGGTTAAATCTTGCTTGCCAGGTGATAAAAGGGTTAAATCTTGCTGCCAGGTGGGAACAAAGGGTTAAATCTTGCTTGCCAGGTGGAAAAAAGGGGTTAAATCTTGCTGCCAAGGTGGTAAAAGGGTTAAATCTTGCTGCCAGGTGAAAAAAGGGTTAAATCTTGCTGCCAGGTGGTAAAAGGGTTAAATCTTGCTTGCCAGGTGATAAAGGGTTAAATCTTGCTGCCAGGTGGGAACAAAGGGTTAAATCTTGCTTGCCAGGTGGAAAAAAGGGGTTAAATCTTGCTGCCAGGTGGTAAAAGGGTTAAATCTTGCTGCCAGGTGAAAAAAGGGTTAAATCTTGCTGCCAGGTGGTAAAAGGGTTAAATCTTGCTTGCCAGGTGATAAAAGGGTTAAATCTTGCTGCCAGGTGGGAACAAAGGGTTAAATCTTGCTTGCCAGGTGGAAAAAAGGGGTTAAATCTTGCTGCCAGGTGGTAAAAGGGTTAAATCTTGCTGCCAGGTGAAAAAAAAGGGTTAAATCTTGCTGCCAGGTGGTAAACGGGTTAAATCTTGCTGTCAGGTGGAAAAAAGGGGTTAAATCTTGCTGCCAGGTGGAAAAGAAAGGTTAAAATCTTGCTGCCAGGTGGTAAAAGGGTTAAATCTTGCTTGCCAGGTGATAAAAGGGTTAAATCTTGCTGCCAGGTAGTTAACGGGTTAAATCTTGCTGCCAGGTGGTAAAAGAGTTAAATCTTGCTTGCCAGGTGGATAAAGGGTTAAATCTTGCTGCCAGGTGGTAAAAGGGTTAAATCTTGCTGCCAGGTGAAAAAAGGGTTAAATCTTGCTGCCAGGTGGTAAAAGGGTTAAATCTTGCTTGCCAGGTGATAAAAGGGTTAAATCTTGCTGCCAGGTGGGAACAAAGGGTTAAATCTTGCTTGCCAGGTGGAAAAAAGGGGTTAAATCTTGCTGCCAGGTGGTAAAAGGGTTAAATCTTGCTGCCAGGTGAAAAAAGGGTTAAATCTTGCTGCCAGGTGGTAAAAGGGTTTAAATCTTGCTTGCCAGGTGATAAAAGGGTTAAATCTTGCTGCCAGGTGGGAACAAAGGGTTAAATCTTGCTTGCCAGGTGGAAAAAAGGGGTTAAATCTTGCTGCCAGGTGGTAAAAGGGTTAAATCTTGCTGCCAGGTGAAAAAAGGGTTAAATCTTGCTGCCAGGTGGTAAAAGGGTTAAATCTTGCTGCCAGGTGGGAACAAAGGGTTAAATCTTGCTTGCCAGGTGGAAAAAAGGGGTTAAATCTTGCTGCCAGGTGGTAAAAGGGTTAAATCTTGCTGCCAGGTGGTAAACAGCTTACATCTTGCTGCCAGGTAGTTAACGGGTTAAATCTTGCTGCCAGGTGGTAAAAGGGATAAATCTGCTGCAAGGTGGTAAACGGGTTAAATCTTGCTGCCATGTGGAAAAAAGGGGATAAGTCTTGCTGCCATGTGGTAAAAGGGTTAAATCTTGCTGCCAGGTGAAAAAAAAGGGTTAAATCTTGCTGCCAGGTGGAAAAAAGGGGTTAAATCTTGCTGCTAGGTGGTAAAAGGGTTAAATCTTGCTGCCAGGTGGTAAAAAAGGGTAAATCTTGCTGCCAGGTGGTAAAAGGGTTAAGTCTTGCTGCCACGTGAAAAAAAGGGTTAAATCTTGCTGCCAGGTGGTAAAAGGGTTAAGTCTTGCTGCCACGTGAAAAAAAGGGTTAAATCTTGCTGCCAGGTGGAAAAAAGCGGTTAAATCTTGCTGCCAGGTGGTAAAAGGGTTAAATCTTGCTGCCAGGTGGAAAAAAGGGGTTAAATCTTGCTGCACGGTGGTAAACGGGTTAAATCTTGCTGTCAGGTGGAAAAAAGGGGTTAAATCTTGCTGCCAGGTGGAAAAGAAAGGTTTAAATCTTGCTGCCAGGTGGTAAAAGGGTTAAATCTTGCTGCCAGGTGGAAAAAAGGGGTTAAATCTTGCTGCACGGTGGTAAACGGGTTAAATCTTGCTGTCAGGTGGAAAAAAAAGGATTAAATCTTGCTGCCAGGTGGAAAAAAAAGGATTAAATCTTGCTGCCAGGTGGTAAAAGGGTTAAATCTTGCTGCCAGGTGGGAACAAAGGGTTAAATCTTGCTTGCCAGGTGGAAAAAAGGGGTTAAATCTTGCTGCCAGGTGAAAAAAGGGTTAAATCTTGCTGCCAGGTGGTAAAAGGGTTAAATCTTGCTGCCAGGTGGTAAAAGGGTTAAATCTTGCTGCCAGGTGAAAAAAGGGTTAAATCTTGCTGCCAGGTGGTAAAAGGGTTAAATCTTGCTGACAGGTGAAAAAAGGGTTAAATCTTGCTGCCAGGTGGTAAAAGGGTTAAATCTTGCTTGCCAGGTGATAAAAGGGTTAAATCTTGCTGCCAGGTGGGAACAAAGGGTTAAATCTTGCTTGCCAGGTGGAAAAAAGGGGTTAAATCTTGCTGCCAGGTGGTAAAAGGGTTAAATCTTGCTGCCAGGTGAAAAAAGGGTTAAATCTTGCTGCCAGGTGGTAAAAGGGTTAAATCTTGCTGCCAGGTGGGAACAAAGGGTTAAATCTTGCTTGCCAGGTGGAAAAAAGGGGTTAAATCTTGCTGCCAGGTGGTAAAAGGGTTAAATCTTGCTGCCAGGTGGTAAACAGCTTACATCTTGCTGCCAGGTAGTTAACGGGTTAAATCTTGCTGCCAGGTGGTAAAAGGGATAAATCTTGCTGCAAGGTGGTAAACGGGTTAAATCTTGCTGCCATGTGGAAAAAAGGGGATAAGTCTTGCTGCCATGTGGTAAAAGGGTTAAATCTTGCTGCCAGGTGAAAAAAAAGGGTTAAATCTTGCTGCCAGGTGGAAAAAAGGGGTTAAATCTTGCTGCTAGGTGGTAAAAGGGTTAAATCTTGCTGCCAGGTGGTAAAAAAGGGTTAAATCTTGCTGCCAGGTGGTAAAAGGGTTAAGTCTTGCTGCCACGTGAAAAAAAGGGTTAAATCTTGCTGCCAGGTGGTAAAAGGGTTAAGTCTTGCTGCCACGTGAAAAAAAGGGTTAAATCTTGCTGCCAGGTGGAAAAAAGCGGTTAAATCTTGCTGCCAGGTGGTAAAAGGGTTAAATCTTGCTGCCAGGTGGAAAAAAGGGGTTAATCTTGCTGCACGGTGGTAAACGGGTTAAATCTTGCTGTCAGGTGGAAAAAAGGGGTTAAATCTTGCTGCCAGGTGGAAAAGAAAGGTTTAAATCTTGCTGCCAGGTGGTAAAAGGGTTAAATCTTGCTGCCAGGTGGAAAAAAGGGGTTAAATCTTGCTGCACGGTGGTAAACGGGTTAAATCTTGCTGTCAGGTGGAAAAAAAAGGATTAAATCTTGCTGCCAGGTGGAAAAAAAAGGATTAAATCTTGCTGCCAGGTGGTAAATGGGTTAAATCTTTCTGCCAGGTAGAAAAAGGGTTAAATGTTGCTGCCAGGTGGTAAAAGGATTAAATCTTGCTGCCAGGTAGTAAACGGGTAAAATCTTGCTGCCAGGTGGTAAAAGGGTTAAATCTTGCTGCAAGGTGAAAAAAGGGTTAAATCTTGCTGCCAGGTGGTAAAAGGGTTAAATCTTGCTTGCCAGGTGATAAAAGGGTTAAATCTTGCTGCCAGGTGGGAACAAAGGGTTAAATCTTGCTTGCCAGGTGGAAAAAAGGGGTTAAATCTTGCTGCCAGGTGGTAAAAGGGTTAAATCTTGCTGCCAGGTGAAAAAAGGGTTAAATCTTGCTGCCAGGTGGTAAAAGGGTTAAATCTTGCTTGCCAGGTGATAAAAGGGTTAAATCTTGCTGCCAGGTGGGAACAAAGGGTTAAATCTTGCTTGCCAGGTGGAAAAAAGGGGTTAAATCTTGCTGCCAGGTGGTAAAAGGGTTAAATCTTGCTGCCAGGTGAAAAAAGGGTTAAATCTTGCTGCCAGGTGGTAAAAGGGTTAAATCTTGCTTGCCAGGTGATAAAAGGGTTAAATCTTGCTGCCAGGTGGGAACAAAGGGTTAAATCTTGCTTGCCAGGTGGAAAAAAGGGGTTAAATCTTGCTGCCAGGTGGTAAAAGGGTTAAATCTTGCTGCCAGGTGAAAAAAGGGTTAAATCTTGCTGCCAGGTGGTAAAAGGGTTAAATCTTGCTTGCCAGGTGATAAAAGGGTTAAATCTTGCTGCCAGGTGGGAACAAAGGGTTAAATCTTGCTTGCCAGGTGGAAAAAAGGGGTTAAATCTTGCTGCCAGGTGGTAAAAGGGTTAAATCTTGCTGCCAGGTGAAAAAAGGGTTAAATCTTGCTGCCAGGTGGTAAAAGGGTTAAATCTTGCTTGCCAGGTGATAAAAGGGTTAAATCTTGCTGCCAGGTGGGAACAAAGGGTTAAATCTTGCTTGCCAGGTGGAAAAAAGGGGTTAAATCTTGCTGCCAGGTGGTAAAAGGGTTAAATCTTGCTTGCCAGGTGATAAAAGGGTTAAATCTTGCTGCCAGGTGGGAACAAAGGGTTAAATCTTGCTTGCCAGGTGGAAAAAAGGGGTTAAATCTTGCTGCCAGGTGGTAAAAGGGTTAAATCTTGCTGCCAGGTGAAAAAAGGGTTAAATCTTGCTGCCAGGTGGTAAAAGGGTTAAATCTTGCTGCCAGGTGGGAACAAAGGGTTAAATCTTGCTTGCCAGGTGGAAAAAAGGGGTTAAATCTTGCTGCCAGGTGGTAAAAGGGTTAAATCTTGCTGCCAGGTGGTAAACAGCTTACATCTTGCTGCCAGGTAGTTAACGGGTTAAATCTTGCTGCCAGGTGGTAAAAGGGATAAATCTTGCTGCAAGGTGGTAAACGGGTTAAATCTTGCTGCCATGTGGAAAAAAGGGGATAAGTCTTGCTGCCATGTGGTAAAAGGGTTAAATCTTGCTGCCAGGTGAAAAAAAAGGGTTAAATCTTGCTGCCAGGTGGAAAAAAGGGGTTAAATCTTGCTGCTAGGTGGTAAAAGGGTTAAATCTTGCTGCCAGGTGGTAAAAAAGGGTTAAATCTTGCTGCCAGGTGGTAAAAGGGTTAAGTCTTGCTGCCACGTGAAAAAAAGGGTTAAATCTTGCTGCCAGGTGGTAAAAGGGTTAAGTCTTGCTGCCACGTGAAAAAAAGGGTTAAATCTTGCTGCCAGGTGGAAAAAAGCGGTTAAATCTTGCTGCCAGGTGGTAAAAGGGTTAAATCTTGCTGCCAGGTGGAAAAAAGGGGTTAAATCTTGCTGCACGGTGGTAAACGGGTTAAATCTTGCTGTCAGGTGGAAAAAAGGGGTTAAATCTTGCTGCCAGGTGGAAAAGAAAGGTTTAAATCTTGCTGCCAGGTGGTAAAAGGGTTAAATCTTGCTGCCAGGTGGAAAAAAGGGGTTAAATCTTGCTGCACGGTGGTAAACGGGTTAAATCTTGCTGTCAGGTGGAAAAAAAAGGATTAAATCTTGCTGCCAGGTGGAAAAAAAAGGATTAAATCTTGCTGCCAGGTGGTAAATGGGTTAAATCTTTCTGCCAGGTAGAAAAAGGGTTAAATGTTGCTGCCAGGTGGTAAAAGGATTAAATCTTGCTGCCAGGTAGTA
The DNA here is from genome assembly GCF_046119375.1 of Phyllobates terribilis. Lineage (NCBI taxonomy): Eukaryota > Metazoa > Chordata > Amphibia > Anura > Dendrobatidae > Phyllobates > Phyllobates terribilis. The sequence goes on from NW_027364849.1 coordinate 38,025, forward strand.
AACGGGTAAAATCTTGCTGCCAGGTGGTAAAAGGGTTAAATCTTGCTGCAAGGTGAAAAAAGGGTTAAATCTTGCTGCCAGGTGGTAAAAGGGTTAAATCTTGCTTGCCAGGTGATAAAAGGGTTAAATCTTGCTGCCAGGTGGGAACAAAGGGTTAAATCTTGCTTGCCAGGTGGAAAAAAGGGGTTAAATCTTGCTGCCAGGTGGTAAAAGGGTTAAATCTTGCTGCCAGGTGAAAAAAGGGTTAAATCTTGCTGCCAGGTGGTAAAAGGGTTAAATCTTGCTTGCCAGGTGATAAAAGGGTTAAATCTTGCTGCCAGGTGGGAACAAAGGGTTAAATCTTGCTTGCCAGGTGGAAAAAAGGGGTTAAATCTTGCTGCCAGGTGGTAAAAGGGTTAAATCTTGCTGCCAGGTGAAAAAAGGGTTAAATCTTGCTGCCAGGTGGTAAAAGGGTTAAATCTTGCTTGCCAGGTGATAAAAGGGTTAAATCTTGCTGCCAGGTGGGAACAAAGGGTTAAATCTTGCTTGCCAGGTGGAAAAAAGGGGTTAAATCTTGCTGCCAGGTGGTAAAAGGGTTAAATCTTGCTGCCAGGTGAAAAAAGGGTTAAATCTTGCTGCCAGGTGGTAAAAGGGTTAAATCTTGCTTGCCAGGTGATAAAAGGGTTAAATCTTGCTGCCAGGTGGGAACAAAGGGTTAAATCTTGCTTGCCAGGTGGAAAAAAGGGGTTAAATCTTGCTGCCAGGTGGTAAAAGGGTTAAATCTTGCTGCCAGGTGAAAAAAGGGTTAAATCTTGCTGCCAGGTGGTAAAAGGGTTAAATCTTGCTTGCCAGGTGATAAAAGGGTTAAATCTTGCTGCCAGGTGGGAACAAAGGGTTAAATCTTGCTTGCCAGGTGGAAAAAAGGGGTTAAATCTTGCTGCCAGGTGGTAAAAGGGTTAAATCTTGCTGCCAGGTGAAAAAAGGGTTAAATCTTGCTGCCAGGTGGTAAAAGGGTTAAATCTTGCTTGCCAGGTGATAAAAGGGTTAAATCTTGCTGCCAGGTGGGAACAAAGGGTTAAATCTTGCTTGCCAGGTGGAAAAAAGGGGTTAAATCTTGCTGCCAGGTGGTAAAAGGGTTAAATCTTGCTGCCAGGTGAAAAAAGGGTTAAATCTTGCTGCCAGGTGGTAAAAGGGTTAAATCTTGCTGCCAGGTGGGAACAAAGGGTTAAATCTTGCTTGCCAGGTGGAAAAAAGGGGTTAAATCTTGCTGCCAGGTGGTAAAAGGGTTAAATCTTGCTGCCAGGTGGTAAACAGCTTACATCTTGCTGCCAGGTAGTTAACGGGTTAAATCTTGCTGCCAGGTGGTAAAAGGGATAAATCTTGCTGCAAGGTGGTAAACGGGTTAAATCTTGCTGCCATGTGGAAAAAAGGGGATAAGTCTTGCTGCCATGTGGTAAAAGGGTTAAATCTTGCTGCCAGGTGAAAAAAAAGGGTTAAATCTTGCTGCCAGGTGGTAAACGGGTTAAATCTTGCTGTCAGGTGGAAAAAAGGGGTTAAATCTTGCTGCCAGGTGGAAAAGAAAGGTTTAAATCTTGCTGCCAGGTGGTAAAAGGGTTAAATCTTGCTTGCCAGGTGATAAAAGGGTTAAATCTTGCTGCCAGGTAGTTAACGGGTTAAATCTTGCTGCCAGGTGGTAAAAGAGTTAAATCTTGCTTGCCAGGTGATAAAAGGGTTAAATCTTGCTGCCAGGTGGTAAAAGGGTTAAATCTTGCTGCCAGGTGAAAAAAGGGTTAAATCTTGCTGCCAGGTGGTAAAAGGGTTAAATCTTGCTTGCCAGGTGATAAAAGGGTTAAATCTTGCTGCCAGGTGGGAACAAAGGGTTAAATCTTGCTTGCCAGGTGGAAAAAAGGGGTTAAATCTTGCTGCCAGGTGGTAAAAGGGTTAAATCTTGCTGCCAGGTGAAAAAAGGGTTAAATCTTGCTGCCAGGTGGTAAAAGGGTTAAATCTTGCTTGCCAGGTGATAAAAGGGTTAAATCTTGCTGCCAGGTGGGAACAAAGGGTTAAATCTTGCTTGCCAGGTGGAAAAAAGGGGTTAAATCTTGCTGCCAGGTGGTAAAAGGGTTAAATCTTGCTGCCAGGTGAAAAAAGGGTTAAATCTTGCTGCCAGGTGGTAAAAGGGTTAAATCTTGCTGCCAGGTGGGAACAAAGGGTTAAATCTTGCTTGCCAGGTGGAAAAAAGGGGTTAAATCTTGCTGCCAGGTGGTAAAAGGGTTAAATCTTGCTGCCAGGTGGTAAACAGCTTACATCTTGCTGCCAGGTAGTTAACGGGTTAAATCTTGCTGCCAGGTGGTAAAAGGGATAAATCTTGCTGCAAGGTGGTAAACGGGTTAAATCTTGCTGCCATGTGGAAAAAAGGGGATAAGTCTTGCTGCCATGTGGTAAAAGGGTTAAATCTTGCTGCCAGGTGAAAAAAAAGGGTTAAATCTTGCTGCCAGGTGGAAAAAAGGGGTTAAATCTTGCTGCTAGGTGGTAAAAGGGTTAAATCTTGCTGCCAGGTGGTAAAAAAGGGTTAAATCTTGCTGCCAGGTGGTAAAAGGGTTAAGTCTTGCTGCCACGTGAAAAAAAGGGTTAAATCTTGCTGCCAGGTGGTAAAAGGGTTAAGTCTTGCTGCCACGTGAAAAAAAGGGTTAAATCTTGCTGCCAGGTGGAAAAAAGCGGTTAAATCTTGCTGCCAGGTGGTAAAAGGGTTAAATCTTGCTGCCAGGTGGAAAAAAGGGGTTAAATCTTGCTGCACGGTGGTAAACGGGTTAAATCTTGCTGTCAGGTGGAAAAAAGGGGTTAAATCTTGCTGCCAGGTGGAAAAGAAAGGTTTAAATCTTGCTGCCAGGTGGTAAAAGGGTTAAATCTTGCTGCCAGGTGGAAAAAAGGGGTTAAATCTTGCTGCACGGTGGTAAACGGGTTAAATCTTGCTGTCAGGTGGAAAAAAAAGGATTAAATCTTGCTGCCAGGTGGAAAAAAAAGGATTAAATCTTGCTGCCAGGTGGTAAAAGGGTTAAATCTTGCTGCCAGGTGGGAACAAAGGGTTAAATCTTGCTTGCCAGGTGGAAAAAAGGGGTTAAATCTTGCTGCCAGGTGAAAAAAGGGTTAAATCTTGCTGCCAGGTGGTAAAAGGGTTAAATCTTGCTGCCAGGTGGTAAAAGGGTTAAATCTTGCTGCCAGGTGAAAAAAGGGTTAAATCTTGCTGCCAGGTGGTAAAAGGGTTAAATCTTGCTGACAGGTGAAAAAAGGGTTAAATCTTGCTGCCAGGTGGTAAAAGGGTTAAATCTTGCTTGCCAGGTGATAAAAGGGTTAAATCTTGCTGCCAGGTGGGAACAAAGGGTTAAATCTTGCTTGCCAGGTGGAAAAAAGGGGTTAAATCTTGCTGCCAGGTGGTAAAAGGGTTAAATCTTGCTGCCAGGTGAAAAAAGGGTTAAATCTTGCTGCCAGGTGGTAAAAGGGTTAAATCTTGCTGCCAGGTGGGAACAAAGGGTTAAATCTTGCTTGCCAGGTGGAAAAAAGGGGTTAAATCTTGCTGCCAGGTGGTAAAAGGGTTAAATCTTGCTGCCAGGTGGTAAACAGCTTACATCTTGCTGCCAGGTAGTTAACGGGTTAAATCTTGCTGCCAGGTGGTAAAAGGGATAAATCTTGCTGCAAGGTGGTAAACGGGTTAAATCTTGCTGCCATGTGGAAAAAAGGGGATAAGTCTTGCTGCCATGTGGTAAAAGGGTTAAATCTTGCTGCCAGGTGAAAAAAAGGGTTAAATCTTGCTGCCAGGTGGAAAAAAGGGGTTAAATCTTGCTGCTAGGTGGTAAAAGGGTTAAATCTTGCTGCCAGGTGGTAAAAAAGGGTTAAATCTTGCTGCCAGGTGGTAAAAGGGTTAAGTCTTGCTGCCACGTGAAAAAAAGGGTTAAATCTTGCTGCCAGGTGGTAAAAGGGTTAAGTCTTGCTGCCACGTGAAAAAAAGGGTTAAATCTTGCTGCCAGGTGGAAAAAAGCGGTTAAATCTTGCTGCCAGGTGGTAAAAGGGTTAAATCTTGCTGCCAGGTGGAAAAAAGGGGTTAAATCTTGCTGCACGGTGGTAAACGGGTTAAATCTTGCTGTCAGGTGGAAAAAAGGGGTTAAATCTTGCTGCCAGGTGGAAAAGAAAGGTTTAAATCTTGCTGCCAGGTGGTAAATGGGTTAAATCTTCCTGCCAGGTGGTAAATGGGTTAAATCTTGCTGCCAGGTGGAAAAAAGGGTTAAATCTTGCTGCCAGTTGGAAAAAAAGAATTAAATCTTCCTGCCAGGTGGTAAATGGGTTAAATCTTGCTGCCAGGTGGTAAAAGGGTTAAATCTTGCTGCCAGGAGGAAAAAAGAGGTTAAATCTTGCTGCCAGGTGGGAAAAAAAAGGATTAAATCTTGCTGCCAGGTGGTAAACGGCTTAAGTCTTGCTGCCAGGTAATAAACAGGTTAAATCTTGCTGCCAGGTGGTAAAAGGGTTAAATCTTGCTGCCAGGTGGTAAACGGGTTAAATCTTGCTGCCACGTAGAGAAAAGGGTTAAATCATTCTGCCAGGTGGTAAGCGGCTAAAATCTTGATGCCAGGTAGAAAGAAGGGTTAAATCTTGCTGCCAGGTGGTAAGCGGATTAAATCTTGCTGCCAGGTAGTAAACGGGCTAAATCTTGCTGCCAGGTGGTAAAAGGGTTAAATCTTGCTGCAAGGTGAAAAAAGGGTTAAATCTTGCTGCCAGGTGGTAAAAGGGTTAAATCTTGCTTGCCAGGTGATAAAAGGGTTAAATCTTGCTGCCAGGTGGGAACAAAGGGTTAAATCTTGCTTGCCAGGTGGAAAAAAGGGGTTAAATCTTGCTGCCAGGTGGTAAAAGGGTTAAATCTTGCTGCCAGGTGAAAAAAGGGTTAAATCTTGCTGCCAGGTGGTAAAAGGGTTAAATCTTGCTTGCCAGGTGATAAAAGGGTTAAATCTTGCTGCCAGGTGGGAACAAAGGGTTAAATCTTGCTTGCCAGGTGGAAAAAAGGGGTTAAATCTTGCTGCCAGGTGGTAAAAGGGTTAAATCTTGCTGCCAGGTGAAAAAAGGGTTAAATCTTGCTGCCAGGTGGTAAAAGGGTTAAATCTTGCTTGCCAGGTGATAAAAGGGTTAAATCTTGCTGCCAGGTGGGAACAAAGGGTTAAATCTTGCTTGCCAGGTGGAAAAAAGGGGTTAAATCTTGCTGCCAGGTGGTAAAAGGGTTAAATCTTGCTGCCAGGTGAAAAAAGGGTTAAATCTTGCTGCCAGGTGGTAAAAGGGTTAAATCTTGCTTGCCAGGTGATAAAAGGGTTAAATCTTGCTGCCAGGTGGGAACAAAGGGTTAAATCTTGCTTGCCAGGTGGAAAAAAGGGGTTAAATCTTGCTGCCAGGTGGTAAAAGGGTTAAATCTTGCTGCCAGGTGAAAAAAGGGTTAAATCTTGCTGCCAGGTGGTAAAAGGGTTAAATCTTGCTGCCAGGTGGGAACAAAGGGTTAAATCTTGCTTGCCAGGTGGAAAAAAGGGGTTAAATCTTGCTGCCAGGTGGTAAAAGGGTTAAATCTTGCTGCCAGGTGGTAAACAGCTTACATCTTGCTGCCAGGTAGTTAACGGGTTAAATCTTGCTGCCAGGTGGTAAAAGGGATAAATCTTGCTGCAAGGTGGTAAACGGGTTAAATCTTGCTGCCATGTGGAAAAAAGGGGATAAGTCTTGCTGCCATGTGGTAAAAGGGTTAAATCTTGCTGCCAGGTGAAAAAAAAGGGTTAAATCTTGCTGCCAGGTGGTAAACGGGTTAAATCTTGCTGTCAGGTGGAAAAAAGGGGTTAAATCTTGCTGCCAGGTGGAAAAGAAAGGTTTAAATCTTGCTGCCAGGTGGTAAAAGGGTTAAATCTTGCTTGCCAGGTGATAAAAGGGTTAAATCTTGCTGCCAGGTAGTTAACGGGTTAAATCTTGCTGCCAGGTGGTAAAAGAGTTAAATCTTGCTTGCCAGGTGATAAAAGGGTTAAATCTTGCTGCCAGGTGGTAAAAGGGTTAAATCTTGCTGCCAGGTGAAAAAAGGGTTAAATCTTGCTGCCAGGTGGTAAAAGGGTTAAATCTTGCTTGCCAGGTGATAAAAGGGTTAAATCTTGCTGCCAGGTGGGAACAAAGGGTTAAATCTTGCTTGCCAGGTGGAAAAAAGGGGTTAAATCTTGCTGCCAGGTGGTAAAAGGGTTAAATCTTGCTGCCAGGTGAAAAAAGGGTTAAATCTTGCTGCCAGGTGGTAAAAGGGTTAAATCTTGCTTGCCAGGTGATAAAAGGGTTAAATCTTGCTGCCAGGTGGGAACAAAGGGTTAAATCTTGCTTGCCAGGTGGAAAAAAGGGGTTAAATCTTGCTGCCAGGTGGTAAAAGGGTTAAATCTTGCTGCCAGGTGAAAAAAGGGTTAAATCTTGCTGCCAGGTGGTAAAAGGGTTAAATCTTGCTGCCAGGTGGGAACAAAGGGTTAAATCTTGCTTGCCAGGTGGAAAAAAGGGGTTAAATCTTGCTGCCAGGTGGTAAAAGGGTTAAATCTTGCTGCCAGGTGGTAAACAGCTTACATCTTGCTGCCAGGTAGTTAACGGGTTAAATCTTGCTGCCAGGTGGTAAAAGGGATAAATCTTGCTGCAAGGTGGTAAACGGGTTAAATCTTGCTGCCATGTGGAAAAAAGGGGATAAGTCTTGCTGCCATGTGGTAAAAGGGTTAAATCTTGCTGCCAGGTGAAAAAAAAGGGTTAAATCTTGCTGCCAGGTGGAAAAAAGGGGTTAAATCTTGCTGCTAGGTGGTAAAAGGGTTAAATCTTGCTGCCAGGTGGTAAAAAAGGGTTAAATCTTGCTGCCAGGTGGTAAAAGGGTTAAGTCTTGCTGCCACGTGAAAAAAAGGGTTAAATCTTGCTGCCAGGTGGTAAAAGGGTTAAGTCTTGCTGCCACGTGAAAAAAAGGGTTAAATCTTGCTGCCAGGTGGAAAAAAGCGGTTAAATCTTGCTGCCAGGTGGTAAAAGGGTTAAATCTTGCTGCCAGGTGGAAAAAAGGGGTTAAATCTTGCTGCACGGTGGTAAACGGGTTAAATCTTGCTGTCAGGTGGAAAAAAGGGGTTAAATCTTGCTGCCAGGTGGAAAAGAAAGGTTTAAATCTTGCTGCCAGGTGGTAAAAGGGTTAAATCTTGCTGCCAGGTGGAAAAAAGGGGTTAAATCTTGCTGCACGGTGGTAAACGGGTTAAATCTTGCTGTCAGGTGGAAAAAAAAGGATTAAATCTTGCTGCCAGGTGGAAAAAAAAGGATTAAATCTTGCTGCCAGGTGGTAAAAGGGTTAAATCTTGCTGCCAGGTGGGAACAAAGGGTTAAATCTTGCTTGCCAGGTGGAAAAAAGGGGTTAAATCTTGCTGCCAGGTGAAAAAAGGGTTAAATCTTGCTGCCAGGTGGTAAAAGGGTTAAATCTTGCTGCCAGGTGGTAAAAGGGTTAAATCTTGCTGCCAGGTGAAAAAAGGGTTAAATCTTGCTGCCAGGTGGTAAAAGGGTTAAATCTTGCTGACAGGTGAAAAAAGGGTTAAATCTTGCTGCCAGGTGGTAAAAGGGTTAAATCTTGCTTGCCAGGTGATAAAAGGGTTAAATCTTGCTGCCAGGTGGGAACAAAGGGTTAAATCTTGCTTGCCAGGTGGAAAAAAGGGGTTAAATCTTGCTGCCAGGTGGTAAAAGGGTTAAATCTTGCTGCCAGGTGAAAAAAGGGTTAAATCTTGCTGCCAGGTGGTAAAAGGGTTAAATCTTGCTGCCAGGTGGGAACAAAGGGTTAAATCTTGCTTGCCAGGTGGAAAAAAGGGGTTAAATCTTGCTGCCAGGTGGTAAAAGGGTTAAATCTTGCTGCCAGGTGGTAAACAGCTTACATCTTGCTGCCAGGTAGTTAACGGGTTAAATCTTGCTGCCAGGTGGTAAAAGGGATAAATCTTGCTGCAAGGTGGTAAACGGGTTAAATCTTGCTGCCATGTGGAAAAAAGGGGATAAGTCTTGCTGCCATGTGGTAAAAGGGTTAAATCTTGCTGCCAGGTGAAAAAAAAGGGTTAAATCTTGCTGCCAGGTGGAAAAAAGGGGTTAAATCTTGCTGCTAGGTGGTAAAAGGGTTAAATCTTGCTGCCAGGTGGTAAAAAAGGGTTAAATCTTGCTGCCAGGTGGTAAAAGGGTTAAGTCTTGCTGCCACGTGAAAAAAAGGGTTAAATCTTGCTGCCAGGTGGTAAAAGGGTTAAGTCTTGCTGCCACGTGAAAAAAAGGGTTAAATCTTGCTGCCAGGTGGAAAAAAGCGGTTAAATCTTGCTGCCAGGTGGTAAAAGGGTTAAATCTTGCTGCCAGGTGGAAAAAAGGGGTTAAATCTTGCTGCACGGTGGTAAACGGGTTAAATCTTGCTGTCAGGTGGAAAAAAGGGGTTAAATCTTGCTGCCAGGTGGAAAAGAAAGGTTTAAATCTTGCTGCCAGGTGGTAAAAGGGTTAAATCTTGCTGCCAGGTGGAAAAAAGGGGTTAAATCTTGCTGCACGGTGGTAAACGGGTTAAATCTTGCTGTCAGGTGGAAAAAAAAGGATTAAATCTTGCTGCCAGGTGGAAAAAAAAGGATTAAATCTTGCTGCCAGGTGGTAAATGGGTTAAATCTTTCTGCCAGGTAGAAAAAGGGTTAAATGTTGCTGCCAGGTGGTAAAAGGATTAAATCTTGCTGCCAGGTAGTAAACGGGTAAAATCTTGCTGCCAGGTGGTAAAAGGGTTAAATCTTGCTGCAAGGTGAAAAAAGGGTTAAATCTTGCTGCCAGGTGGTAAAAGGGTTAAATCTTGCTTGCCAGGTGATAAAAGGGTTAAATCTTGCTGCCAGGTGGGAACAAAGGGTTAAATCTTGCTTGCCAGGTGGAAAAAAGGGGTTAAATCTTGCTGCCAGGTGGTAAAAGGGTTAAATCTTGCTGCCAGGTGAAAAAAGGGTTAAATCTTGCTGCCAGGTGGTAAAAGGGTTAAATCTTGCTTGCCAGGTGATAAAAGGGTTAAATCTTGCTGCCAGGTGGGAACAAAGGGTTAAATCTTGCTTGCCAGGTGGAAAAAAGGGGTTAAATCTTGCTGCCAGGTGGTAAAAGGGTTAAATCTTGCTGCCAGGTGAAAAAAGGGTTAAATCTTGCTGCCAGGTGGTAAAAGGGTTAAATCTTGCTTGCCAGGTGATAAAAGGGTTAAATCTTGCTGCCAGGTGGGAACAAAGGGTTAAATCTTGCTTGCCAGGTGGAAAAAAGGGGTTAAATCTTGCTGCCAGGTGGTAAAAGGGTTAAATCTTGCTGCCAGGTGAAAAAAGGGTTAAATCTTGCTGCCAGGTGGTAAAAGGGTTAAATCTTGCTTGCCAGGTGATAAAAGGGTTAAATCTTGCTGCCAGGTGGGAACAAAGGGTTAAATCTTGCTTGCCAGGTGGAAAAAAGGGGTTAAATCTTGCTGCCAGGTGGTAAAAGGGTTAAATCTTGCTGCCAGGTGAAAAAAGGGTTAAATCTTGCTGCCAGGTGGTAAAAGGGTTAAATCTTGCTTGCCAGGTGATAAAAGGGTTAAATCTTGCTGCCAGGTGGGAACAAAGGGTTAAATCTTGCTTGCCAGGTGGAAAAAAGGGGTTAAATCTTGCTGCCAGGTGGTAAAAGGGTTAAATCTTGCTGCCAGGTGAAAAAAGGGTTAAATCTTGCTGCCAGGTGGTAAAAGGGTTAAATCTTGCTTGCCAGGTGATAAAAGGGTTAAATCTTGCTGCCAGGTGGGAACAAAGGGTTAAATCTTGCTTGCCAGGTGGAAAAAAGGGGTTAAATCTTGCTGCCAGGTGGTAAAAGGGTTAAATCTTGCTGCCAGGTGAAAAAAGGGTTAAATCTTGCTGCCAGGTGGTAAAAGGGTTAAATCTTGCTGCCAGGTGGGAACAAAGGGTTAAATCTTGCTTGCCAGGTGGAAAAAAGGGGTTAAATCTTGCTGCCAGGTGGTAAAAGGGTTAAATCTTGCTGCCAGGTGGTAAACAGCTTACATCTTGCTGCCAGGTAGTTAACGGGTTAAATCTTGCTGCCAGGTGGTAAAAGGGATAAATCTTGCTGCAAGGTGGTAAACGGGTTAAATCTTGCTGCCATGTGGAAAAAAGGGGATAAGTCTTGCTGCCATGTGGTAAAAGGGTTAAATCTTGCTGCCAGGTGAAAAAAAAGGGTTAAATCTTGCTGCCAGGTGGTAAACGGGTTAAATCTTGCTGTCAGGTGGAAAAAAGGGGTTAAATCTTGCTGCCAGGTGGAAAAGAAAGGTTTAAATCTTGCTGCCAGGTGGTAAAAGGGTTAAATCTTGCTTGCCAGGTGATAAAAGGGTTAAATCTTGCTGCCAGGTAGTTAACGGGTTAAATCTTGCTGCCAGGTGGTAAAAGAGTTAAATCTTGCTTGCCAGGTGATAAAAGGGTTAAATCTTGCTGCCAGGTGGTAAAAGGGTTAAATCTTGCTGCCAGGTGAAAAAAGGGTTAAATCTTGCTGCCAGGTGGTAAAAGGGTTAAATCTTGCTTGCCAGGTGATAAAAGGGTTAAATCTTGCTGCCAGGTGGGAACAAAGGGTTAAATCTTGCTTGCCAGGTGGAAAAAAGGGGTTAAATCTTGCTGCCAGGTGGTAAAAGGGTTAAATCTTGCTGCCAGGTGAAAAAAGGGTTAAATCTTGCTGCCAGGTGGTAAAAGGGTTAAATCTTGCTTGCCAGGTGATAAAAGGGTTAAATCTTGCTGCCAGGTGGGAACAAAGGGTTAAATCTTGCTTGCCAGGTGGAAAAAAGGGGTTAAATCTTGCTGCCAGGTGGTAAAAGGGTTAAATCTTGCTGCCAGGTGAAAAAAGGGTTAAATCTTGCTGCCAGGTGGTAAAAGGGTTAAATCTTGCTGCCAGGTGGGAACAAAGGGTTAAATCTTGCTTGCCAGGTGGAAAAAAGGGGTTAAATCTTGCTGCCAGGTGGTAAAAGGGTTAAATCTTGCTGCCAGGTGGTAAACAGCTTACATCTTGCTGCCAGGTAGTTAACGGGTTAAATCTTGCTGCCAGGTGGTAAAAGGGATAAATCTTGCTGCAAGGTGGTAAACGGGTTAAATCTTGCTGCCATGTGGAAAAAAGGGGATAAGTCTTGCTGCCATGTGGTAAAAGGGTTAAATCTTGCTGCCAGGTGAAAAAAAAGGGTTAAATCTTGCTGCCAGGTGGAAAAAAGGGGTTAAATCTTGCTGCTAGGTGGTAAAAGGGTTAAATCTTGCTGCCAGGTGGTAAAAAAGGGTTAAATCTTGCTGCCAGGTGGTAAAAGGGTTAAGTCTTGCTGCCACGTGAAAAAAAGGGTTAAATCTTGCTGCCAGGTGGTAAAAGGGTTAAGTCTTGCTGCCACGTGAAAAAAAGGGTTAAATCTTGCTGCCAGGTGGAAAAAAGCGGTTAAATCTTGCTGCCAGGTGGTAAAAGGGTTAAATCTTGCTGCCAGGTGGAAAAAAGGGGTTAAATCTTGCTGCACGGTGGTAAACGGGTTAAATCTTGCTGTCAGGTGGAAAAAAGGGGTTAAATCTTGCTGCCAGGTGGAAAAGAAAGGTTTAAATCTTGCTGCCAGGTGGTAAAAGGGTTAAATCTTGCTGCCAGGTGGAAAAAAGGGGTTAAATCTTGCTGCACGGTGGTAAACGGGTTAAATCTTGCTGTCAGGTGGAAAAAAAAGGATTAAATCTTGCTGCCAGGTGGAAAAAAAAGGATTAAATCTTGCTGCCAGGTGGTAAAAGGGTTAAATCTTGCTGCCAGGTGGGAACAAAGGGTTAAATCTTGCTTGCCAGGTGGAAAAAAGGGGTTAAATCTTGCTGCCAGGTGAAAAAAGGGTTAAATCTTGCTGCCAGGTGGTAAAAGGGTTAAATCTTGCTGCCAGGTGAAAAAAGGGTTAAATCTTGCTGCCAGGTGGTAAAAGGGTTAAATCTTGCTGACAGGTGAAAAAAGGGTTAAATCTTGCTGCCAGGTGGTAAAAGGGTTAAATCTTGCTTGCCAGGTGATAAAAGGGTTAAATCTTGCTGCCAGGTGGGAACAAAGGGTTAAATCTTGCTTGCCAGGTGGAAAAAAGGGGTTAAATCTTGCTGCCAGGTGGTAAAAGGGTTAAATCTTGCTGCCAGGTGAAAAAAGGGTTAAATCTTGCTGCCAGGTGGTAAAAGGGTTAAATCTTGCTGCCAGGTGGGAACAAAGGGTTAAATCTTGCTTGCCAGGTGGAAAAAAGGGGTTAAATCTTGCTGCCAGGTGGTAAAAGGGTTAAATCTTGCTGCCAGGTGGTAAACAGCTTACATCTTGCTGCCAGGTAGTTAACGGGTTAAATCTTGCTGCCAGGTGGTAAAAGGGATAAATCTTGCTGCAAGGTGGTAAACGGGTTAAATCTTGCTGCCATGTGGAAAAAAGGGGATAAGTCTTGCTGCCATGTGGTAAAAGGGTTAAATCTTGCTGCCAGGTGAAAAAAAAGGGTTAAATCTTGCTGCCAGGTGGAAAAAAGGGGTTAAATCTTGCTGCTAGGTGGTAAAAGGGTTAAATCTTGCTGCCAGGTGGTAAAAAAGGGTTAAATCTTGCTGCCAGGTGGTAAAAGGGTTAAGTCTTGCTGCCACGTGAAAAAAAGGGTTAAATCTTGCTGCCAGGTGGTAAAAGGGTTAAGTCTTGCTGCCACGTGAAAAAAAGGGTTAAATCTTGCTGCCAGGTGGAAAAAAGCGGTTAAATCTTGCTGCCAGGTGGTAAAAGGGTTAAATCTTGCTGCCAGGTGGAAAAAAGGGGTTAAATCTTGCTGCACGGTGGTAAACGGGTTAAATCTTGCTGTCAGGTGGAAAAAAGGGGTTAAATCTTGCTGCCAGGTGGAAAAGAAAGGTTTAAATCTTGCTGCCAGGTGGTAAAAGGGTTAAATCTTGCTGCCAGGTGGAAAAAAGGGGTTAAATCTTGCTGCACGGTGGTAAACGGGTTAAATCTTGCTGTCAGGTGGAAAAAAAAGGATTAAATCTTGCTGCCAGGTGGAAAAAAAAGGATTAAATCTTGCTGCCAGGTGGTAAATGGGTTAAATCTTTCTGCCAGGTAGAAAAAGGGTTAAATGTTGCTGCCAGGTGGTAAAAGGATTAAATCTTGCTGCCAGGTAGTAAACGGGTAAAATCTTGCTGCCAGGTGGTAAAAGGGTTAAATCTTGCTGCAAGGTGAAAAAAGGGTTAAATCTTGCTGCCAGGTGGTAAAAGGGTTAAATCTTGCTTGCCAGGTGATAAAAGGGTTAAATCTTGCTGCCAGGTGGGAACAAAGGGTTAAATCTTGCTTGCCAGGTGGAAAAAAGGGGTTAAATCTTGCTGCCAGGTGGTAAAAGGGTTAAATCTTGCTGCCAGGTGAAAAAAGGGTTAAATCTTGCTGCCAGGTGGTAAAAGGGTTAAATCTTGCTTGCCAGGTGATAAAAGGGTTAAATCTTGCTGCCAGGTGGGAACAAAGGGTTAAATCTTGCTTGCCAGGTGGAAAAAAGGGGTTAAATCTTGCTGCCAGGTGGTAAAAGGGTTAAATCTTGCTGCCAGGTGAAAAAAGGGTTAAATCTTGCTGCCAGGTGGTAAAAGGGTTAAATCTTGCTTGCCAGGTGATAAAAGGGTTAAATCTTGCTGCCAGGTGGGAACAAAGGGTTAAATCTTGCTTGCCAGGTGGAAAAAAGGGGTTAAATCTTGCTGCCAGGTGGTAAAAGGGTTAAATCTTGCTGCCAGGTGAAAAAAGGGTTAAATCTTGCTGCCAGGTGGTAAAAGGGTTAAATCTTGCTGCCAGGTGAAAAAAGGGGTTAAATCTTGCTGCCAGGTGGTAAAAGGGTTAAATCTTGCTGCCAGGTGGTAAAAGGGTTAAATCTTGCTGCCAGGTGGGAACAAAGGGTTAAATCTTGCTTGCCAGGTGGAAAAAAGGGGTTAAATCTTGCTGCCAGGTGGTAAAAGGGTTAAATCTTGCTGCCAGGTGAAAAAAGGGTTAAATCTTGCTGCCAGGTGGTAAAAGGGTTAAATCTTGCTTGCCAGGTGATAAAAGGGTTAAATCTTGCTGCCAGGTAGTTAACGGGTTAAATCTTGCTGCCAGGTGGTAAAAGAGTTAAATCTTGCTTGCCAGGTGATAAAAGGGTTAAATCTTGCTGCCAGGTGGTAAAAGGGTTAAATCTTGCTGCCAGGTGAAAAAAGGGTTAAATCTTGCTGCCAGGTGGTAAAAGGGTTAAATCTTGCTTGCCAGGTGATAAAAGGGTTAAATCTTGCTGCCAGGTGGGAACAAAGGGTTAAATCTTGCTTGCCAGGTGGAAAAAAGGGGTTAAATCTTGCTGCCAGGTGGTAAAAGGGTTAAATCTTGCTGCCAGGTGAAAAAAGGGTTAAATCTTGCTGCCAGGTGGTAAAAGGGTTAAATCTTGCTTGCCAGGTGATAAAAGGGTTAAATCTTGCTGCCAGGTGGGAACAAAGGGTTAAATCTTGCTTGCCAGGTGGAAAAAAGGGGTTAAATCTTGCTGCCAGGTGGTAAAAGGGTTAAATCTTGCTGCCAGGTGAAAAAAGGGTTAAATCTTGCTGCCAGGTGGTAAAAGGGTTAAATCTTGCTGCCAGGTGGGAACAAAGGGTTAAATCTTGCTTGCCAGGTGGAAAAAAGGGGTTAAATCTTGCTGCCAGGTGGTAAAAGGGTTAAATCTTGCTGCCAGGTGGTAAACAGCTTACATCTTGCTGCCAGGTAGTTAACGGGTTAAATCTTGCTGCCAGGTGGTAAAAGGGATAAATCTTGCTGCAAGGTGGTAAACGGGTTAAATCTTGCTGCCATGTGGAAAAAAGGGGATAAGTCTTGCTGCCATGTGGTAAAAGGGTTAAATCTTGCTGCCAGGTGAAAAAAAAGGGTTAAATCTTGCTGCCAGGTGGAAAAAAGGGGTTAAATCTTGCTGCTAGGTGGTAAAAGGGTTAAATCTTGCTGCCAGGTGGTAAAAAAGGGTTAAATCTTGCTGCCAGGTGGTAAAAGGGTTAAGTCTTGCTGCCACGTGAAAAAAAGGGTTAAATCTTGCTGCCAGGTGGTAAAAGGGTTAAGTCTTGCTGCCACGTGAAAAAAAGGGTTAAATCTTGCTGCCAGGTGGAAAAAAGCGGTTAAATCTTGCTGCCAGGTGGTAAAAGGGTTAAATCTTGCTGCCAGGTGGAAAAAAGGGGTTAAATCTTGCTGCACGGTGGTAAACGGGTTAAATCTTGCTGTCAGGTGGAAAAAAGGGGTTAAATCTTGCTGCCAGGTGGAAAAGAAAGGTTTAAATCTTGCTGCCAGGTGGTAAAAGGGTTAAATCTTGCTGCCAGGTGGAAAAAAGGGGTTAAATCTTGCTGCACGGTGGTAAACGGGTTAAATCTTGCTGTCAGGTGGAAAAAAAAGGGTTAAATCTTGCTGCCAGGTGAAAAAAGGGTTAAATCTTGCTGCCAGGTGGTAAAAGGGTTAAATCTTGCTTGCCAGGTGATAAAAGGGTTAAATCTTGCTGCCAGGTGGGAACAAAGGGTTAAATCTTGCTTGCCAGGTGGAAAAAAGGGGTTAAATCTTGCTGCCAGGTGGTAAAAGGGTTAAATCTTGCTGCCAGGTGAAAAAAGGGTTAAATCTTGCTGCCAGGTGGTAAAAGGGTTAAATCTTGCTGCCAGGTGGGAACAAAGGGTTAAATCTTGCTTGCCAGGTGGAAAAAAGGGGTTAAATCTTGCTGCCAGGTGGTAAAAGGGTTAAATCTTGCTGCCAGGTGAAAAAAGGGTTAAATCTTGCTGCCAGGTGGTAAAAGGGTTAAATCTTGCTTGCCAGGTGATAAAAGGGTTAAATCTTGCTGCCAGGTAGTTAACGGGTTAAATCTTGCTGCCAGGTGGTAAAAGAGTTAAATCTTGCTTGCCAGGTGATAAAAGGGTTAAATCTTGCTGCCAGGTGGGAACAAAGGGTTAAATCTTGCTTGCCAGGTGGAAAAAAGGGGTTAAATCTTGCTGCCAGGTGGTAAAAGGGTTAAATCTTGCTGCCAGGTGAAAAAAGGGTTAAATCTTGCTGCCAGGTGGTAAAAGGGTTAAATCTTGCTGCCAGGTGGGAACAAAGGGTTAAATCTTGCTTGCCAGGTGGAAAAAAGGGGTTAAATCTTGCTGCCAGGTGGTAAAAGGGTTAAATCTTGCTGCCAGGTGAAAAAAGGGTTAAATCTTGCTGCCAGGTGGTAAAAGGGTTAAATCTTGCTTGCCAGGTGATAAAAGGGTTAAATCTTGCTGCCAGGTAGTTAACGGGTTAAATCTTGCTGCCAGGTGGTAAAAGAGTTAAATCTTGCTTGCCAGGTGATAAAAGGGTTAAATCTTGCTGCCAGGTGGTAAAAGGGTTAAATCTTGCTGCCAGGTGAAAAAAGGGTTAAATCTTGCTGCCAGGTGGTAAAAGGGTTAAATCTTGCTTGCCAGGTGATAAAAGGGTTAAATCTTGCTGCCAGGTGGGAACAAAGGGTTAAATCTTGCTTGCCAGGTGGAAAAAAGGGGTTAAATCTTGCTGCCAGGTGGTAAAAGGGTTAAATCTTGCTGCCAGGTGAAAAAAGGGTTAAATCTTGCTGCCAGGTGGTAAAAGGGTTAAATCTTGCTTGCCAGGTGATAAAAGGGTTAAATCTTGCTGCCAGGTGGGAACAAAGGGTTAAATCTTGCTTGCCAGGTGGAAAAAAGGGGTTAAATCTTGCTGCCAGGTGGTAAAAGGGTTAAATCTTGCTGCCAGGTGAAAAAAGGGTTAAATCTTGCTGCCAGGTGGTAAAAGGGTTAAATCTTGCTGCCAGGTGGGAACAAAGGGTTAAATCTTGCTTGCCAGGTGGAAAAAAGGGGTTAAATCTTGCTGCCAGGTGGTAAAAGGGTTAAATCTTGCTGCCAGGTGGTAAACAGCTTACATCTTGCTGCCAGGTAGTTAACGGGTTAAATCTTGCTGCCAGGTGGTAAAAGGGATAAATCTTGCTGCAAGGTGGTAAACGGGTTAAATCTTGCTGCCATGTGGAAAAAAGGGGATAAGTCTTGCTGCCATGTGGTAAAAGGGTTAAATCTTGCTGCCACGTGAAAAAAAGGGTTAAATCTTGCTGCCAGGTGGTAAAAGGGTTAAGTCTTGCTGCCACGTGAAAAAAAGGGTTAAATCTTGCTGCCAGGTGGTAAAAGGGATAAATCTTGCTGCAAGGTGGTAAACGGGTTAAATCTTGCTGCCATGTGGAAAAAAGGGGATAAGTCTTGCTGCCATGTGGTAAAAGGGTTAAATCTTGCTGCCAGGTGAAAAAAAAGGGTTAAATCTTGCTGCCAGGTGGAAAAAAGGGGTTAAATCTTGCTGCTAGGTGGTAAAAGGGTTAAATCTTGCTGCCAGGTGGTAAAAAAGGGTTAAATCTTGCTGCCAGGTGGTAAAAGGGTTAAGTCTTGCTGCCACGTGAAAAAAAGGGTTAAATCTTGCTGCCAGGTGGTAAAAGGGTTAAGTCTTGCTGCCACGTGAAAAAAAGGGTTAAATCTTGCTGCCAGGTGGAAAAAAGCGGTTAAATCTTGCTGCCAGGTGGTAAAAGGGTTAAATCTTGCTGCCAGGTGGAAAAAAGGGGTTAAATCTTGCTGCACGGTGGTAAACGGGTTAAATCTTGCTGTCAGGTGGAAAAAAGGGGTTAAATCTTGCTGCCAGGTGGAAAAGAAAGGTTTAAATCTTGCTGCCAGGTGGTAAAAGGGTTAAATCTTGCTGCCAGGTGGAAAAAAGGGGTTAAATCTTGCTGCACGGTGGTAAACGGGTTAAATCTTGCTGTCAGGTGGAAAAAAAAGGATTAAATCTTGCTGCCAGGTGGAAAAAAAGGATTAAATCTTGCTGCCAGGTGGTAAAAGGGTTAAATCTTGCTGCCAGGTGGGAACAAAGGGTTAAATCTTGCTTGCCAGGTGGAAAAAAGGGGTTAAATCTTGCTGCCAGGTGAAAAAAGGGTTAAATCTTGCTGCCAGGTGGTAAAAGGGTTAAATCTTGCTGCCAGGTGAAAAAAGGGTTAAATCTTGCTGCCAGGTGGTAAAAGGGTTAAATCTTGCTGACAGGTGAAAAAAGGGTTAAATCTTGCTGCCAGGTGGTAAAAGGGTTAAATCTTGCTTGCCAGGTGATAAAAGGGTTAAATCTTGCTGCCAGGTGGGAACAAAGGGTTAAATCTTGCTTGCCAGGTGGAAAAAAGGGGTTAAATCTTGCTGCCAGGTGGTAAAAGGGTTAAATCTTGCTGCCAGGTGAAAAAAGGGTTAAATCTTGCTGCCAGGTGGTAAAAGGGTTAAATCTTGCTGCCAGGTGGGAACAAAGGGTTAAATCTTGCTTGCCAGGTGGAAAAAAGGGGTTAAATCTTGCTGCCAGGTGGTAAAAGGGTTAAATCTTGCTGCCAGGTGGTAAACAGCTTACATCTTGCTGCCAGGTAGTTAACGGGTTAAATCTTGCTGCCAGGTGGTAAAAGGGATAAATCTTGCTGCAAGGTGGTAAACGGGTTAAATCTTGCTGCCATGTGGAAAAAAGGGGATAAGTCTTGCTGCCATGTGGTAAAAGGGTTAAATCTTGCTGCCAGGTGAAAAAAAAGGGTTAAATCTTGCTGCCAGGTGGAAAAAAGGGGTTAAATCTTGCTGCTAGGTGGTAAAAGGGTTAAATCTTGCTGCCAGGTGGTAAAAAAGGGTTAAATCTTGCTGCCAGGTGGTAAAAGGGTTAAGTCTTGCTGCCACGTGAAAAAAAGGGTTAAATCTTGCTGCCAGGTGGTAAAAGGGTTAAGTCTTGCTGCCACGTGAAAAAAAGGGTTAAATCTTGCTGCCAGGTGGAAAAAAGCGGTTAAATCTTGCTGCCAGGTGGTAAAAGGGTTAAATCTTGCTGCCAGGTGGAAAAAAGGGGTTAAATCTTGCTGCACGGTGGTAAACGGGTTAAATCTTGCTGTCAGGTGGAAAAAAGGGGTTAAATCTTGCTGCCAGGTGGAAAAGAAAGGTTTAAATCTTGCTGCCAGGTGGTAAAAGGGTTAAATCTTGCTGCCAGGTGGAAAAAAGGGGTTAAATCTTGCTGCACGGTGGTAAACGGGTTAAATCTTGCTGTCAGGTGGAAAAAAAAGGATTAAATCTTGCTGCCAGGTGGAAAAAAAAGGATTAAATCTTGCTGCCAGGTGGTAAATGGGTTAAATCTTTCTGCCAGGTAGAAAAAGGGTTAAATGTTGCTGCCAGGTGGTAAAAGGATTAAATCTTGCTGCCAGGTAGTAAACGGGTAAAATCTTGCTGCCAGGTGGTAAAAGGGTTAAATCTTGCTGCAAGGTGAAAAAAGGGTTAAATCTTGCTGCCAGGTGGTAAAAGGGTTAAATCTTGCTTGCCAGGTGATAAAAGGGTTAAATCTTGCTGCCAGGTGGGAACAAAGGGTTAAATCTTGCTTGCCAGGTGGAAAAAAGGGGTTAAATCTTGCTGCCAGGTGGTAAAAGGGTTAAATCTTGCTGCCAGGTGAAAAAAGGGTTAAATCTTGCTGCCAGGTGGTAAAAGGGTTAAATCTTGCTTGCCAGGTGATAAAAGGGTTAAATCTTGCTGCCAGGTGGGAACAAAGGGTTAAATCTTGCTTGCCAGGTGGAAAAAAGGGGTTAAATCTTGCTGCCAGGTGGTAAAAGGGTTAAATCTTGCTGCCAGGTGAAAAAAGGGTTAAATCTTGCTGCCAGGTGGTAAAAGGGTTAAATCTTGCTTGCCAGGTGATAAAAGGGTTAAATCTTGCTGCCAGGTGGGAACAAAGGGTTAAATCTTGCTTGCCAGGTGGAAAAAAGGGGTTAAATCTTGCTGCCAGGTGGTAAAAGGGTTAAATCTTGCTGCCAGGTGAAAAAAGGGTTAAATCTTGCTGCCAGGTGGTAAAAGGGTTAAATCTTGCTGCCAGGTGAAAAAAGGGGTTAAATCTTGCTGCCAGGTGGTAAAAGGGTTAAATCTTGCTGCCAGGTGGTAAAAGGGTTAAATCTTGCTGCCAGGTGGGAACAAAGGGTTAAATCTTGCTTGCCAGGTGGAAAAAAGGGGTTAAATCTTGCTGCCAGGTGGTAAAAGGGTTAAATCTTGCTGCCAGGTGAAAAAAGGGTTAAATCTTGCTGCCAGGTGGTAAAAGGGTTAAATCTTGCTTGCCAGGTGATAAAAGGGTTAAATCTTGCTGCCAGGTAGTTAACGGGTTAAATCTTGCTGCCAGGTGGTAAAAGAGTTAAATCTTGCTTGCCAGGTGATAAAAGGGTTAAATCTTGCTGCCAGGTGGTAAAAGGGTTAAATCTTGCTGCCAGGTGAAAAAAGGGTTAAATCTTGCTGCCAGGTGGTAAAAGGGTTAAATCTTGCTTGCCAGGTGATAAAAGGGTTAAATCTTGCTGCCAGGTGGGAACAAAGGGTTAAATCTTGCTTGCCAGGTGGAAAAAAGGGGTTAAATCTTGCTGCCAGGTGGTAAAAGGGTTAAATCTTGCTGCCAGGTGAAAAAAGGGTTAAATCTTGCTGCCAGGTGGTAAAAGGGTTAAATCTTGCTTGCCAGGTGATAAAAGGGTTAAATCTTGCTGCCAGGTGGGAACAAAGGGTTAAATCTTGCTTGCCAGGTGGAAAAAAGGGGTTAAATCTTGCTGCCAGGTGGTAAAAGGGTTAAATCTTGCTGCCAGGTGAAAAAAGGGTTAAATCTTGCTGCCAGGTGGTAAAAGGGTTAAATCTTGCTGCCAGGTGGGAACAAAGGGTTAAATCTTGCTTGCCAGGTGGAAAAAAGGGGTTAAATCTTGCTGCCAGGTGGTAAAAGGGTTAAATCTTGCTGCCAGGTGGTAAACAGCTTACATCTTGCTGCCAGGTAGTTAACGGGTTAAATCTTGCTGCCAGGTGGTAAAAGGGATAAATCTTGCTGCAAGGTGGTAAACGGGTTAAATCTTGCTGCCATGTGGAAAAAAGGGGATAAGTCTTGCTGCCATGTGGTAAAAGGGTTAAATCTTGCTGCCAGGTGAAAAAAAAGGGTTAAATCTTGCTGCCAGGTGGAAAAAAGGGGTTAAATCTTGCTGCTAGGTGGTAAAAGGGTTAAATCTTGCTGCCAGGTGGTAAAAAAGGGTTAAATCTTGCTGCCAGGTGGTAAAAGGGTTAAGTCTTGCTGCCACGTGAAAAAAAGGGTTAAATCTTGCTGCCAGGTGGTAAAAGGGTTAAGTCTTGCTGCCACGTGAAAAAAAGGGTTAAATCTTGCTGCCAGGTGGAAAAAAGCGGTTAAATCTTGCTGCCAGGTGGTAAAAGGGTTAAATCTTGCTGCCAGGTGGAAAAAAGGGGTTAAATCTTGCTGCACGGTGGTAAACGGGTTAAATCTTGCTGTCAGGTGGAAAAAAGGGGTTAAATCTTGCTGCCAGGTGGAAAAGAAAGGTTTAAATCTTGCTGCCAGGTGGTAAAAGGGTTAAATCTTGCTGCCAGGTGGAAAAAAGGGGTTAAATCTTGCTGCACGGTGGTAAACGGGTTAAATCTTGCTGTCAGGTGGAAAAAAAAGGGTTAAATCTTGCTGCCAGGTGAAAAAAGGGTTAAATCTTGCTGCCAGGTGGTAAAAGGGTTAAATCTTGCTTGCCAGGTGATAAAAGGGTTAAATCTTGCTGCCAGGTGGGAACAAAGGGTTAAATCTTGCTTGCCAGGTGGAAAAAAGGGGTTAAATCTTGCTGCCAGGTGGTAAAAGGGTTAAATCTTGCTGCCAGGTGAAAAAAGGGTTAAATCTTGCTGCCAGGTGGTAAAAGGGTTAAATCTTGCTGCCAGGTGGGAACAAAGGGTTAAATCTTGCTTGCCAGGTGGAAAAAAGGGGTTAAATCTTGCTGCCAGGTGGTAAAAGGGTTAAATCTTGCTGCCAGGTGAAAAAAGGGTTAAATCTTGCTGCCAGGTGGTAAAAGGGTTAAATCTTGCTTGCCAGGTGATAAAAGGGTTAAATCTTGCTGCCAGGTAGTTAACGGGTTAAATCTTGCTGCCAGGTGGTAAAAGAGTTAAATCTTGCTTGCCAGGTGATAAAAGGGTTAAATCTTGCTGCCAGGTGGGAACAAAGGGTTAAATCTTGCTTGCCAGGTGGAAAAAAGGGGTTAAATCTTGCTGCCAGGTGGTAAAAGGGTTAAATCTTGCTGCCAGGTGAAAAAAGGGTTAAATCTTGCTGCCAGGTGGTAAAAGGGTTAAATCTTGCTGCCAGGTGGGAACAAAGGGTTAAATCTTGCTTGCCAGGTGGAAAAAAGGGGTTAAATCTTGCTGCCAGGTGGTAAAAGGGTTAAATCTTGCTGCCAGGTGAAAAAAGGGTTAAATCTTGCTGCCAGGTGGTAAAAGGGTTAAATCTTGCTTGCCAGGTGATAAAAGGGTTAAATCTTGCTGCCAGGTAGTTAACGGGTTAAATCTTGCTGCCAGGTGGTAAAAGAGTTAAATCTTGCTTGCCAGGTGATAAAAGGGTTAAATCTTGCTGCCAGGTGGTAAAAGGGTTAAATCTTGCTGCCAGGTGAAAAAAGGGTTAAATCTTGCTGCCAGGTGGTAAAAGGGTTAAATCTTGCTTGCCAGGTGATAAAAGGGTTAAATCTTGCTGCCAGGTGGGAACAAAGGGTTAAATCTTGCTTGCCAGGTGGAAAAAAGGGGTTAAATCTTGCTGCCAGGTGGTAAAAGGGTTAAATCTTGCTGCCAGGTGAAAAAAGGGTTAAATCTTGCTGCCAGGTGGTAAAAGGGTTAAATCTTGCTTGCCAGGTGATAAAAGGGTTAAATCTTGCTGCCAGGTGGGAACAAAGGGTTAAATCTTGCTTGCCAGGTGGAAAAAAGGGGTTAAATCTTGCTGCCAGGTGGTAAAAGGGTTAAATCTTGCTGCCAGGTGAAAAAAGGGTTAAATCTTGCTGCCAGGTGGTAAAAGGGTTAAATCTTGCTGCCAGGTGGGAACAAAGGGTTAAATCTTGCTTGCCAGGTGGAAAAAAGGGGTTAAATCTTGCTGCCAGGTGGTAAAAGGGTTAAATCTTGCTGCCAGGTGGTAAACAGCTTACATCTTGCTGCCAGGTAGTTAACGGGTTAAATCTTGCTGCCAGGTGGTAAAAGGGATAAATCTTGCTGCAAGGTGGTAAACGGGTTAAATCTTGCTGCCATGTGGAAAAAAGGGGATAAGTCTTGCTGCCATGTGGTAAAAGGGTTAAATCTTGCTGCCAGGTGAAAAAAAAGGGTTAAATCTTGCTGCCAGGTGGAAAAAAGGGGTTAAATCTTGCTGCTAGGTGGTAAAAGGGTTAAATCTTGCTGCCAGGTGGTAAAAAAGGGTTAAATCTTGCTGCCAGGTGGTAAAAGGGTTAAGTCTTGCTGCCACGTGAAAAAAAGGGTTAAATCTTGCTGCCAGGTGGTAAAAGGGTTAAGTCTTGCTGCCACGTGAAAAAAAGGGTTAAATCTTGCTGCCAGGTGGAAAAAAGCGGTTAAATCTTGCTGCCAGGTGGTAAAAGGGTTAAATCTTGCTGCCAGGTGGAAAAAAGGGGTTAAATCTTGCTGCACGGTGGTAAACGGGTTAAATCTTGCTGTCAGGTGGAAAAAAGGGGTTAAATCTTGCTGCCAGGTGGAAAAGAAAGGTTTAAATCTTGCTGCCAGGTGGTAAAAGGGTTAAATCTTGCTGCCAGGTGGAAAAAAGGGGTTAAATCTTGCTGCACGGTGGTAAACGGGTTAAATCTTGCTGTCAGGTGGAAAAAAAAGGATTAAATCTTGCTGCCAGGTGGAAAAAAAAGGATTAAATCTTGCTGCCAGGTGGTAAAAGGGTTAAATCTTGCTGCCAGGTGGGAACAAAGGGTTAAATCTTGCTTGCCAGGTGGAAAAAAGGGGTTAAATCTTGCTGCCAGGTGAAAAAAGGGTTAAATCTTGCTGCCAGGTGGTAAAAGGGTTAAATCTTGCTGCCAGGTGGTAAAAGGGTTAAATCTTGCTGCCAGGTGAAAAAAGGGTTAAATCTTGCTGCCAGGTGGTAAAAGGGTTAAATCTTGCTGACAGGTGAAAAAAGGGTTAAATCTTGCTGCCAGGTGGTAAAAGGGTTAAATCTTGCTTGCCAGGTGATAAAAGGGTTAAATCTTGCTGCCAGGTGGGAACAAAGGGTTAAATCTTGCTTGCCAGGTGGAAAAAAGGGGTTAAATCTTGCTGCCAGGTGGTAAAAGGGTTAAATCTTGCTGCCAGGTGAAAAAAGGGTTAAATCTTGCTGCCAGGTGGTAAAAGGGTTAAATCTTGCTGCCAGGTGGGAACAAAGGGTTAAATCTTGCTTGCCAGGTGGAAAAAAGGGGTTAAATCTTGCTGCCAGGTGGTAAAAGGGTTAAATCTTGCTGCCAGGTGGTAAACAGCTTACATCTTGCTGCCAGGTAGTTAACGGGTTAAATCTTGCTGCCAGGTGGTAAAAGGGATAAATCTTGCTGCAAGGTGGTAAACGGGTTAAATCTTGCTGCCATGTGGAAAAAAGGGGATAAGTCTTGCTGCCATGTGGTAAAAGGGTTAAATCTTGCTGCCAGGTGAAAAAAAAGGGTTAAATCTTGCTGCCAGGTGGAAAAAAGGGGTTAAATCTTGCTGCTAGGTGGTAAAAGGGTTAAATCTTGCTGCCAGGTGGTAAAAAAGGGTTAAATCTTGCTGCCAGGTGGTAAAAGGGTTAAGTCTTGCTGCCACGTGAAAAAAAGGGTTAAATCTTGCTGCCAGGTGGTAAAAGGGTTAAGTCTTGCTGCCACGTGAAAAAAAGGGTTAAATCTTGCTGCCAGGTGGAAAAAAGCGGTTAAATCTTGCTGCCAGGTGGTAAAAGGGTTAAATCTTGCTGCCAGGTGGAAAAAAGGGGTTAAATCTTGCTGCACGGTGGTAAACGGGTTAAATCTTGCTGTCAGGTGGAAAAAAGGGGTTAAATCTTGCTGCCAGGTGGAAAAGAAAGGTTTAAATCTTGCTGCCAGGTGGTAAAAGGGTTAAATCTTGCTGCCAGGTGGAAAAAAGGGGTTAAATCTTGCTGCACGGTGGTAAACGGGTTAAATCTTGCTGTCAGGTGGAAAAAAAAGGATTAAATCTTGCTGCCAGGTGGAAAAAAAAGGATTAAATCTTGCTGCCAGGTGGTAAATGGGTTAAATCTTTCTGCCAGGTAGAAAAAGGGTTAAATGTTGCTGCCAGGTGGTAAAAGGATTAAATCTTGCTGCCAGGTAGTAAACGGGTAAAATCTTGCTGCCAGGTGGTAAAAGGGTTAAATCTTGCTGCAAGGTGAAAAAAGGGTTAAATCTTGCTGCCAGGTGGTAAAAGGGTTAAATCTTGCTTGCCAGGTGATAAAAGGGTTAAATCTTGCTGCCAGGTGGGAACAAAGGGTTAAATCTTGCTTGCCAGGTGGAAAAAAGGGGTTAAATCTTGCTGCCAGGTGGTAAAAGGGTTAAATCTTGCTGCCAGGTGAAAAAAGGGTTAAATCTTGCTGCCAGGTGGTAAAAGGGTTAAATCTTGCTTGCCAGGTGATAAAAGGGTTAAATCTTGCTGCCAGGTGGGAACAAAGGGTTAAATCTTGCTTGCCAGGTGGAAAAAAGGGGTTAAATCTTGCTGCCAGGTGGTAAAAGGGTTAAATCTTGCTGCCAGGTGAAAAAAGGGTTAAATCTTGCTGCCAGGTGGTAAAAGGGTTAAATCTTGCTTGCCAGGTGATAAAAGGGTTAAATCTTGCTGCCAGGTGGGAACAAAGGGTTAAATCTTGCTTGCCAGGTGGAAAAAAGGGGTTAAATCTTGCTGCCAGGTGGTAAAAGGGTTAAATCTTGCTGCCAGGTGAAAAAAGGGTTAAATCTTGCTGCCAGGTGGTAAAAGGGTTAAATCTTGCTGCCAGGTGAAAAAAGGGGTTAAATCTTGCTGCCAGGTGGTAAAAGGGTTAAATCTTGCTGCCAGGTGGTAAAAGGGTTAAATCTTGCTTGCCAGGTGATAAAAGGGTTAAATCTTGCTGCCAGGTGGAAAAAAGGGGTTAAATCTTGCTGCTAGGTGGTAAAAGGGTTAAATCTTGCTGCCAGGTGGTAAAAAAGGGTTAAATCTTGCTGCCAGGTGGTAAAAGGGTTAAGTCTTGCTGCCACGTGAAAAAAAGGGTTAAATCTTGCTGCCAGGTGGTAAAAGGGTTAAGTCTTGCTGCCACGTGAAAAAAAGGGTTAAATCTTGCTGCCAGGTGGAAAAAAGCGGTTAAATCTTGCTGCCAGGTGGTAAAAGGGTTAAATCTTGCTGCCAGGTGGAAAAAAGGGGTTAAATCTTGCTGCACGGTGGTAAACGGGTTAAATCTTGCTGTCAGGTGGAAAAAAGGGGTTAAATCTTGCTGCCAGGTGGAAAAGAAAGGTTTAAATCTTGCTGCCAGGTGGTAAAAGGGTTAAATCTTGCTGCCAGGTGGAAAAAAGGGGTTAAATCTTGCTGCACGGTGGTAAACGGGTTAAATCTTGCTGTCAGGTGGAAAAAAAAGGATTAAATCTTGCTGCCAGGTGGAAAAAAAAGGATTAAATCTTGCTGCCAGGTGGTAAAAGGGTTAAATCTTGCTGCCAGGTGGGAACAAAGGGTTAAATCTTGCTTGCCAGGTGGAAAAAAGGGGTTAAATCTTGCTGCCAGGTGAAAAAAGGGTTAAATCTTGCTGCCAGGTGGTAAAAGGGTTAAATCTTGCTGCCAGGTGGTAAAAGGGTTAAATCTTGCTGCCAGGTGAAAAAAGGGTTAAATCTTGCTGCCAGGTGGTAAAAGGGTTAAATCTTGCTGACAGGTGAAAAAAGGGTTAAATCTTGCTGCCAGGTGGTAAAAGGGTTAAATCTTGCTTGCCAGGTGATAAAAGGGTTAAATCTTGCTGCCAGGTGGGAACAAAGGGTTAAATCTTGCTTGCCAGGTGGAAAAAAGGGGTTAAATCTTGCTGCCAGGTGGTAAAAGGGTTAAATCTTGCTGCCAGGTGAAAAAAGGGTTAAATCTTGCTGCCAGGTGGTAAAAGGGTTAAATCTTGCTGCCAGGTGGGAACAAAGGGTTAAATCTTGCTTGCCAGGTGGAAAAAAGGGGTTAAATCTTGCTGCCAGGTGGTAAAAGGGTTAAATCTTGCTGCCAGGTGGTAAACAGCTTACATCTTGCTGCCAGGTAGTTAACGGGTTAAATCTTGCTGCCAGGTGGTAAAAGGGATAAATCTTGCTGCAAGGTGGTAAACGGGTTAAATCTTGCTGCCATGTGGAAAAAAGGGGATAAGTCTTGCTGCCATGTGGTAAAAGGGTTAAATCTTGCTGCCAGGTGAAAAAAAAGGGTTAAATCTTGCTGC
Organism: Phyllobates terribilis; assembly: GCF_046119375.1. NCBI lineage: Eukaryota > Metazoa > Chordata > Amphibia > Anura > Dendrobatidae > Phyllobates > Phyllobates terribilis. The sequence continues at coordinate 65,208 of NW_027364849.1, forward strand.
CAGGTGGAAAAAAGGGGTTAAATCTTGCTGCTAGGTGGTAAAAGGGTTAAATCTTGCTGCCAGGTGGTAAAAAAGGGTTAAATCTTGCTGCCAGGTGGTAAAAGGGTTAAGTCTTGCTGCCACGTGAAAAAAAGGGTTAAATCTTGCTGCCAGGTGGTAAAAGGGTTAAGTCTTGCTGCCACGTGAAAAAAAGGGTTAAATCTTGCTGCCAGGTGGAAAAAAGCGGTTAAATCTTGCTGCCAGGTGGTAAAAGGGTTAAATCTTGCTGCCAGGTGGAAAAAAGGGGTTAAATCTTGCTGCACGGTGGTAAACGGGTTAAATCTTGCTGTCAGGTGGAAAAAAGGGGTTAAATCTTGCTGCCAGGTGGAAAAGAAAGGTTTAAATCTTGCTGCCAGGTGGTAAAAGGGTTAAATCTTGCTGCCAGGTGGAAAAAAGGGGTTAAATCTTGCTGCACGGTGGTAAACGGGTTAAATCTTGCTGTCAGGTGGAAAAAAAAGGATTAAATCTTGCTGCCAGGTGGAAAAAAAAGGATTAAATCTTGCTGCCAGGTGGTAAATGGGTTAAATCTTTCTGCCAGGTAGAAAAAGGGTTAAATGTTGCTGCCAGGTGGTAAAAGGATTAAATCTTGCTGCCAGGTAGTAAACGGGTAAAATCTTGCTGCCAGGTGGTAAAAGGGTTAAATCTTGCTGCAAGGTGAAAAAAGGGTTAAATCTTGCTGCCAGGTGGTAAAAGGGTTAAATCTTGCTTGCCAGGTGATAAAAGGGTTAAATCTTGCTGCCAGGTGGGAACAAAGGGTTAAATCTTGCTTGCCAGGTGGAAAAAAGGGGTTAAATCTTGCTGCCAGGTGGTAAAAGGGTTAAATCTTGCTGCCAGGTGAAAAAAGGGTTAAATCTTGCTGCCAGGTGGTAAAAGGGTTAAATCTTGCTTGCCAGGTGATAAAAGGGTTAAATCTTGCTGCCAGGTGGGAACAAAGGGTTAAATCTTGCTTGCCAGGTGGAAAAAAGGGGTTAAATCTTGCTGCCAGGTGGTAAAAGGGTTAAATCTTGCTGCCAGGTGAAAAAAGGGTTAAATCTTGCTGCCAGGTGGTAAAAGGGTTAAATCTTGCTTGCCAGGTGATAAAAGGGTTAAATCTTGCTGCCAGGTGGGAACAAAGGGTTAAATCTTGCTTGCCAGGTGGAAAAAAGGGGTTAAATCTTGCTGCCAGGTGGTAAAAGGGTTAAATCTTGCTGCCAGGTGAAAAAAGGGTTAAATCTTGCTGCCAGGTGGTAAAAGGGTTAAATCTTGCTGCCAGGTGAAAAAAGGGGTTAAATCTTGCTGCCAGGTGGTAAAAGGGTTAAATCTTGCTGCCAGGTGGTAAAAGGGTTAAATCTTGCTTGCCAGGTGATAAAAGGGTTAAATCTTGCTGCCAGGTGGGAACAAAGGGTTAAATCTTGCTTGCCAGGTGGAAAAAAGGGGTTAAATCTTGCTGCCAGGTGGTAAAAGGGTTAAATCTTGCTGCCAGGTGAAAAAAGGGTTAAATCTTGCTGCCAGGTGGTAAAAGGGTTAAATCTTGCTTGCCAGGTGATAAAAGGGTTAAATCTTGCTGCCAGGTAGTTAACGGGTTAAATCTTGCTGCCAGGTGGTAAAAGAGTTAAATCTTGCTTGCCAGGTGATAAAAGGGTTAAATCTTGCTGCCAGGTGGTAAAAGGGTTAAATCTTGCTGCCAGGTGAAAAAAGGGTTAAATCTTGCTGCCAGGTGGTAAAAGGGTTAAATCTTGCTTGCCAGGTGATAAAAGGGTTAAATCTTGCTGCCAGGTGGGAACAAAGGGTTAAATCTTGCTTGCCAGGTGGAAAAAAGGGGTTAAATCTTGCTGCCAGGTGGTAAAAGGGTTAAATCTTGCTGCCAGGTGAAAAAAGGGTTAAATCTTGCTGCCAGGTGGTAAAAGGGTTAAATCTTGCTTGCCAGGTGATAAAAGGGTTAAATCTTGCTGCCAGGTGGGAACAAAGGGTTAAATCTTGCTTGCCAGGTGGAAAAAAGGGGTTAAATCTTGCTGCCAGGTGGTAAAAGGGTTAAATCTTGCTGCCAGGTGAAAAAAGGGTTAAATCTTGCTGCCAGGTGGTAAAAGGGTTAAATCTTGCTGCCAGGTGAAAAAAGGGGTTAAATCTTGCTGCCAGGTGGTAAAAGGGTTAAATCTTGCTGCCAGGTGGTAAAAGGGTTAAATCTTGCTGCCAGGTGGGAACAAAGGGTTAAATCTTGCTTGCCAGGTGGAAAAAAGGGGTTAAATCTTGCTGCCAGGTGGTAAAAGGGTTAAATCTTGCTGCCAGGTGAAAAAAGGGTTAAATCTTGCTGCCAGGTGGTAAAAGGGTTAAATCTTGCTTGCCAGGTGATAAAAGGGTTAAATCTTGCTGCCAGGTAGTTAACGGGTTAAATCTTGCTGCCAGGTGGTAAAAGAGTTAAATCTTGCTTGCCAGGTGATAAAAGGGTTAAATCTTGCTGCCAGGTGGTAAAAGGGTTAAATCTTGCTGCCAGGTGAAAAAAGGGTTAAATCTTGCTGCCAGGTGGTAAAAGGGTTAAATCTTGCTTGCCAGGTGATAAAAGGGTTAAATCTTGCTGCCAGGTGGGAACAAAGGGTTAAATCTTGCTTGCCAGGTGGAAAAAAGGGGTTAAATCTTGCTGCCAGGTGGTAAAAGGGTTAAATCTTGCTGCCAGGTGAAAAAAGGGTTAAATCTTGCTGCCAGGTGGTAAAAAAGGGTTAAATCTTGCTGCCAGGTGGTAAAAGGGTTAAGTCTTGCTGCCACGTGAAAAAAAGGGTTAAATCTTGCTGCCAGGTGGTAAAAGGGTTAAGTCTTGCTGCCACGTGAAAAAAAGGGTTAAATCTTGCTGCCAGGTGGAAAAAAGCGGTTAAATCTTGCTGCCAGGTGGTAAAAGGGTTAAATCTTGCTGCCAGGTGGAAAAAAGGGGTTAAATCTTGCTGCACGGTGGTAAACGGGTTAAATCTTGCTGTCAGGTGGAAAAAAGGGGTTAAATCTTGCTGCCAGGTGGAAAAGAAAGGTTTAAATCTTGCTGCCAGGTGGTAAAAGGGTTAAATCTTGCTGCCAGGTGGAAAAAAGGGGTTAAATCTTGCTGCACGGTGGTAAACGGGTTAAATCTTGCTGTCAGGTGGAAAAAAAAGGATTAAATCTTGCTGCCAGGTGGAAAAAAAAGGATTAAATCTTGCTGCCAGGTGGTAAATGGGTTAAATCTTTCTGCCAGGTAGAAAAAGGGTTAAATGTTGCTGCCAGGTGGTAAAAGGATTAAATCTTGCTGCCAGGTAGTAAACGGGTAAAATCTTGCTGCCAGGTGGTAAAAGGGTTAAATCTTGCTGCAAGGTGAAAAAAGGGTTAAATCTTGCTGCCAGGTGGTAAAAGGGTTAAATCTTGCTTGCCAGGTGATAAAAGGGTTAAATCTTGCTGCCAGGTGGGAACAAAGGGTTAAATCTTGCTTGCCAGGTGGAAAAAAGGGGTTAAATCTTGCTGCCAGGTGGTAAAAGGGTTAAATCTTGCTGCCAGGTGAAAAAAGGGTTAAATCTTGCTGCCAGGTGGTAAAAGGGTTAAATCTTGCTTGCCAGGTGATAAAAGGGTTAAATCTTGCTGCCAGGTGGGAACAAAGGGTTAAATCTTGCTTGCCAGGTGGAAAAAAGGGGTTAAATCTTGCTGCCAGGTGGTAAAAGGGTTAAATCTTGCTGCCAGGTGAAAAAAGGGTTAAATCTTGCTGCCAGGTGGTAAAAGGGTTAAATCTTGCTTGCCAGGTGATAAAAGGGTTAAATCTTGCTGCCAGGTGGGAACAAAGGGTTAAATCTTGCTTGCCAGGTGGAAAAAAGGGGTTAAATCTTGCTGCCAGGTGGTAAAAGGGTTAAATCTTGCTGCCAGGTGAAAAAAGGGTTAAATCTTGCTGCCAGGTGGTAAAAGGGTTAAATCTTGCTGCCAGGTGAAAAAAGGGGTTAAATCTTGCTGCCAGGTGGTAAAAGGGTTAAATCTTGCTGCCAGGTGGTAAAAGGGTTAAATCTTGCTTGCCAGGTGATAAAAGGGTTAAATCTTGCTGCCAGGTGGGAACAAAGGGTTAAATCTTGCTTGCCAGGTGGAAAAAAGGGGTTAAATCTTGCTGCCAGGTGGTAAAAGGGTTAAATCTTGCTGCCAGGTGAAAAAAGGGTTAAATCTTGCTGCCAGGTGGTAAAAGGGTTAAATCTTGCTTGCCAGGTGATAAAAGGGTTAAATCTTGCTGCCAGGTAGTTAACGGGTTAAATCTTGCTGCCAGGTGGTAAAAGAGTTAAATCTTGCTTGCCAGGTGATAAAAGGGTTAAATCTTGCTGCCAGGTGGTAAAAGGGTTAAATCTTGCTGCCAGGTGAAAAAAGGGTTAAATCTTGCTGCCAGGTGGTAAAAGGGTTAAATCTTGCTTGCCAGGTGATAAAAGGGTTAAATCTTGCTGCCAGGTGGGAACAAAGGGTTAAATCTTGCTTGCCAGGTGGAAAAAAGGGGTTAAATCTTGCTGCCAGGTGGTAAAAGGGTTAAATCTTGCTGCCAGGTGAAAAAAGGGTTAAATCTTGCTGCCAGGTGGTAAAAGGGTTAAATCTTGCTTGCCAGGTGATAAAAGGGTTAAATCTTGCTGCCAGGTGGGAACAAAGGGTTAAATCTTGCTTGCCAGGTGGAAAAAAGGGGTTAAATCTTGCTGCCAGGTGGTAAAAGGGTTAAATCTTGCTGCCAGGTGAAAAAAGGGTTAAATCTTGCTGCCAGGTGGTAAAAGGGTTAAATCTTGCTGCCAGGTGAAAAAAGGGGTTAAATCTTGCTGCCAGGTGGTAAAAGGGTTAAATCTTGCTGCCAGGTGGTAAAAGGGTTAAATCTTGCTGCCAGGTGGGAACAAAGGGTTAAATCTTGCTTGCCAGGTGGAAAAAAGGGGTTAAATCTTGCTGCCAGGTGGTAAAAGGGTTAAATCTTGCTGCCAGGTGAAAAAAGGGTTAAATCTTGCTGCCAGGTGGTAAAAGGGTTAAATCTTGCTTGCCAGGTGATAAAAGGGTTAAATCTTGCTGCCAGGTAGTTAACGGGTTAAATCTTGCTGCCAGGTGGTAAAAGAGTTAAATCTTGCTTGCCAGGTGATAAAAGGGTTAAATCTTGCTGCCAGGTGGTAAAAGGGTTAAATCTTGCTGCCAGGTGAAAAAAGGGTTAAATCTTGCTGCCAGGTGGTAAAAGGGTTAAATCTTGCTTGCCAGGTGATAAAAGGGTTAAATCTTGCTGCCAGGTGGGAACAAAGGGTTAAATCTTGCTTGCCAGGTGGAAAAAAGGGGTTAAATCTTGCTGCCAGGTGGTAAAAGGGTTAAATCTTGCTGCCAGGTGAAAAAAGGGTTAAATCTTGCTGCCAGGTGGTAAAAGGGTTAAATCTTGCTTGCCAGGTGATAAAAGGGTTAAATCTTGCTGCCAGGTGGGAACAAAGGGTTAAATCTTGCTTGCCAGGTGGAAAAAAGGGGTTAAATCTTGCTGCCAGGTGGTAAAAGGGTTAAATCTTGCTGCCAGGTGAAAAAAGGGTTAAATCTTGCTGCCAGGTGGTAAAAGGGTTAAATCTTGCTGCCAGGTGGGAACAAAGGGTTAAATCTTGCTTGCCAGGTGGAAAAAAGGGGTTAAATCTTGCTGCCAGGTGGTAAAAGGGTTAAATCTTGCTGCCAGGTGGTAAACAGCTTACATCTTGCTGCCAGGTAGTTAACGGGTTAAATCTTGCTGCCAGGTGGTAAAAGGGATAAATCTTGCTGCAAGGTGGTAAACGGGTTAAATCTTGCTGCCATGTGGAAAAAAGGGGATAAGTCTTGCTGCCATGTGGTAAAAGGGTTAAATCTTGCTGCCAGGTGAAAAAAAAGGGTTAAATCTTGCTGCCAGGTGGAAAAAAGGGGTTAAATCTTGCTGCTAGGTGGTAAAAGGGTTAAATCTTGCTGCCAGGTGGTAAAAAAGGGTTAAATCTTGCTGCCAGGTGGTAAAAGGGTTAAGTCTTGCTGCCACGTGAAAAAAAGGGTTAAATCTTGCTGCCAGGTGGTAAAAGGGTTAAGTCTTGCTGCCACGTGAAAAAAAGGGTTAAATCTTGCTGCCAGGTGGAAAAAAGCGGTTAAATCTTGCTGCCAGGTGGTAAAAGGGTTAAATCTTGCTGCCAGGTGGAAAAAAGGGGTTAAATCTTGCTGCACGGTGGTAAACGGGTTAAATCTTGCTGTCAGGTGGAAAAAAGGGGTTAAATCTTGCTGCCAGGTGGAAAAGAAAGGTTTAAATCTTGCTGCCAGGTGGTAAAAGGGTTAAATCTTGCTGCCAGTTGGTAAACGGGTTAAATCTAGCTGCCAGCTAGAAAAATGGGTTAAATCTTGCTGCCAGTTGGTAAACGGCTTAAATCTTGCTGCCATGTAGAAAAAAGGGTTAAATTTTGCTGCCAGGTGGTAAAAGGGTTAAATCTTGCTGCCAGGTGGAAAAAAGCGGTTAAATCTTGCTGCCAGGTGGGATAAAAAAAGGATTAAATCTTGCTGCCAGGTGGTAAACGTGTTAAATCTTGCTGCCAGGTGGTAAACAGCTTAAATCTTGCTGCCAGGTAGTAAACGGGTTAAATTTTGCGGCCAGGTGGTAAAAGGGTTAAATCTTGCTGCCAGGTGGTAAATGGGTTAAATCTTGCTGCCAGGTGGTAAATGGCTTAAATCTTGCTGCCAGGTAGAAAAAAGGGTTAAATCTTGCTGCCAGGTGGTAAAAGGGTTAAATCTTGCTTGCCAGGTGATAAAAGGGTTAAATCTTGCTGCCAGGTGGGAACAAAGGGTTAAATCTTGCTTGCCAGGTGGAAAAAAGGGGTTAAATCTTGCTGCCAGGTGGTAAAAGGGTTAAATCTTGCTGCCAGGTGAAAAAAAGGGTTAAATCTTGCTGCCAGGTGGTAAAAGGGTTAAATCTTGCTGCCAGGTGGAAAAAAGAGGTTCAATCTTGCTGCCAGGTGGAAAAGAAAGGATTAAATCTTGCTGCCAGGTGGTAAATGGGTTAAATCTTCCTGCCAGGTGGTAAATGGGTTAAATCTTGCTGCCAGGTGGAAAAAAGGGTTAAATCTTGCTGCCAGTTGGAAAAAAAGAATTAAATCTTCCTGCCAGGTGGTAAATGGGTTAAATCTTGCTGCCAGGTGGTAAAAGGGTTAAATCTTGCTGCCAGGAGGAAAAAAGAGGTTAAATCTTGCTGCCAGGTGGGAAAAAAAAGGATTAAATCTTGCTGCCAGGTGGTAAACGGCTTAAGTCTTGCTGCCAGGTAATAAACAGGTTAAATCTTGCTGCCAGGTGGTAAAAGGGTTAAATCTTGCTGCCAGGTGGTAAACGGGTTAAATCTTGCTGCCACGTAGAGAAAAGGGTTAAATCATTCTGCCAGGTGGTAAGCGGCTAAAATCTTGATGCCAGGTAGAAAGAAGGGTTAAATCTTGCTGCCAGGTGGTAAGCGGATTAAATCTTGCTGCCAGGTGGTAAAAGGGTTAAATCTTGCTGCCAGGTGGAAAAAAGGGGTTAAATCTTGCTGCACGGTGGTAAACGGGTTAAATCTTGCTGTCAGGTGGAAAAAAGGGGTTAAATCTTGCTGCCAGGTGGAAAAGAAAGGTTTAAATCTTGCTGCCAGGTGGTAAAAGGGTTAAATCTTGCTGCCAGGTGGAAAAAAGGGGTTAAATCTTGCTGCACGGTGGTAAACGGGTTAAATCTTGCTGTCAGGTGGAAAAAAAAGGATTAAATCTTGCTGCCAGGTGGAAAAAAAAGGATTAAATCTTGCTGCCAGGTGGTAAAAGGGTTAAATCTTGCTGCCAGGTGGGAACAAAGGGTTAAATCTTGCTTGCCAGGTGGAAAAAAGGGGTTAAATCTTGCTGCCAGGTGAAAAAAGGGTTAAATCTTGCTGCCAGGTGGTAAAAGGGTTAAATCTTGCTGCCAGGTGGTAAAAGGGTTAAATCTTGCTGCCAGGTGAAAAAAGGGTTAAATCTTGCTGCCAGGTGGTAAAAGGGTTAAATCTTGCTGACAGGTGAAAAAAGGGTTAAATCTTGCTGCCAGGTGGTAAAAGGGTTAAATCTTGCTTGCCAGGTGATAAAAGGGTTAAATCTTGCTGCCAGGTGGGAACAAAGGGTTAAATCTTGCTTGCCAGGTGGAAAAAAGGGGTTAAATCTTGCTGCCAGGTGGTAAAAGGGTTAAATCTTGCTGCCAGGTGAAAAAAGGGTTAAATCTTGCTGCCAGGTGGTAAAAGGGTTAAATCTTGCTGCCAGGTGGGAACAACGGGTTAAATCTTGCTTGCCAGGTGGAAAAAAGGGGTTAAATCTTGCTGCCAGGTGGTAAAAGGGTTAAATCTTGCTGCCAGGTGGTAAACAGCTTACATCTTGCTGCCAGGTAGTTAACGGGTTAAATCTTGCTGCCAGGTGGTAAAAGGGATAAATCTTGCTGCAAGGTGGTAAACGGGTTAAATCTTGCTGCCATGTGGAAAAAAGGGGATAAGTCTTGCTGCCATGTGGTAAAAGGGTTAAATCTTGCTGCCAGGTGAAAAAAAAGGGTTAAATCTTGCTGCCAGGTGGAAAAAAGGGGTTAAATCTTGCTGCTAGGTGGTAAAAGGGTTAAATCTTGCTGCCAGGTGGTAAAAAAGGGTTAAATCTTGCTGCCAGGTGGTAAAAGGGTTAAGTCTTGCTGCCACGTGAAAAAAAGGGTTAAATCTTGCTGCCAGGTGGTAAAAGGGTTAAGTCTTGCTGCCACGTGAAAAAAAGGGTTAAATCTTGCTGCCAGGTGGAAAAAAGCGGTTAAATCTTGCTGCCAGGTGGTAAAAGGGTTAAATCTTGCTGCCAGGTGGAAAAAAGGGGTTAAATCTTGCTGCACGGTGGTAAACGGGTTAAATCTTGCTGTCAGGTGGAAAAAAGGGGTTAAATCTTGCTGCCAGGTGGAAAAGAAAGGTTTAAATCTTGCTGCCAGGTGGTAAAAGGGTTAAATCTTGCTGCCAGGTGGAAAAAAGGGGTTAAATCTTGCTGCACGGTGGTAAACGGGTTAAATCTTGCTGTCAGGTGGAAAAAAAAGGATTAAATCTTGCTGCCAGGTGGAAAAAAAAGGATTAAATCTTGCTGCCAGGTGGTAAATGGGTTAAATCTTTCTGCCAGGTAGAAAAAGGGTTAAATGTTGCTGCCAGGTGGTAAAAGGATTAAATCTTGCTGCCAGGTAGTAAACGGGTAAAATCTTGCTGCCAGGTGGTAAAAGGGTTAAATCTTGCTGCAAGGTGAAAAAAGGGTTAAATCTTGCTGCCAGGTGGTAAAAGGGTTAAATCTTGCTTGCCAGGTGATAAAAGGGTTAAATCTTGCTGCCAGGTGGGAACAAAGGGTTAAATCTTGCTTGCCAGGTGGAAAAAAGGGGTTAAATCTTGCTGCCAGGTGGTAAAAGGGTTAAATCTTGCTGCCAGGTGAAAAAAGGGTTAAATCTTGCTGCCAGGTGGTAAAAGGGTTAAATCTTGCTTGCCAGGTGATAAAAGGGTTAAATCTTGCTGCCAGGTGGGAACAAAGGGTTAAATCTTGCTTGCCAGGTGGAAAAAAGGGGTTAAATCTTGCTGCCAGGTGGTAAAAGGGTTAAATCTTGCTGCCAGGTGAAAAAAGGGTTAAATCTTGCTGCCAGGTGGTAAAAGGGTTAAATCTTGCTTGCCAGGTGATAAAAGGGTTAAATCTTGCTGCCAGGTGGGAACAAAGGGTTAAATCTTGCTTGCCAGGTGGAAAAAAGGGGTTAAATCTTGCTGCCAGGTGGTAAAAGGGTTAAATCTTGCTGCCAGGTGAAAAAAGGGTTAAATCTTGCTGCCAGGTGGTAAAAGGGTTAAATCTTGCTGCCAGGTGAAAAAAGGGGTTAAATCTTGCTGCCAGGTGGTAAAAGGGTTAAATCTTGCTGCCAGGTGGTAAAAGGGTTAAATCTTGCTTGCCAGGTGATAAAAGGGTTAAATCTTGCTGCCAGGTGGGAACAAAGGGTTAAATCTTGCTTGCCAGGTGGAAAAAAGGGGTTAAATCTTGCTGCCAGGTGGTAAAAGGGTTAAATCTTGCTGCCAGGTGAAAAAAGGGTTAAATCTTGCTGCCAGGTGGTAAAAGGGTTAAATCTTGCTTGCCAGGTGATAAAAGGGTTAAATCTTGCTGCCAGGTAGTTAACGGGTTAAATCTTGCTGCCAGGTGGTAAAAGAGTTAAATCTTGCTTGCCAGGTGATAAAAGGGTTAAATCTTGCTGCCAGGTGGTAAAAGGGTTAAATCTTGCTGCCAGGTGAAAAAAGGGTTAAATCTTGCTGCCAGGTGGTAAAAGGGTTAAATCTTGCTTGCCAGGTGATAAAAGGGTTAAATCTTGCTGCCAGGTGGGAACAAAGGGTTAAATCTTGCTTGCCAGGTGGAAAAAAGGGGTTAAATCTTGCTGCCAGGTGGTAAAAGGGTTAAATCTTGCTGCCAGGTGAAAAAAGGGTTAAATCTTGCTGCCAGGTGGTAAAAGGGTTAAATCTTGCTTGCCAGGTGATAAAAGGGTTAAATCTTGCTGCCAGGTGGGAACAAAGGGTTAAATCTTGCTTGCCAGGTGGAAAAAAGGGGTTAAATCTTGCTGCCAGGTGGTAAAAGGGTTAAATCTTGCTGCCAGGTGAAAAAAGGGTTAAATCTTGCTGCCAGGTGGTAAAAGGGTTAAATCTTGCTGCCAGGTGAAAAAAGGGGTTAAATCTTGCTGCCAGGTGGTAAAAGGGTTAAATCTTGCTGCCAGGTGGTAAAAGGGTTAAATCTTGCTGCCAGGTGGGAACAAAGGGTTAAATCTTGCTTGCCAGGTGGAAAAAAGGGGTTAAATCTTGCTGCCAGGTGGTAAAAGGGTTAAATCTTGCTGCCAGGTGAAAAAAGGGTTAAATCTTGCTGCCAGGTGGTAAAAGGGTTAAATCTTGCTTGCCAGGTGATAAAAGGGTTAAATCTTGCTGCCAGGTAGTTAACGGGTTAAATCTTGCTGCCAGGTGGTAAAAGAGTTAAATCTTGCTTGCCAGGTGATAAAAGGGTTAAATCTTGCTGCCAGGTGGTAAAAGGGTTAAATCTTGCTGCCAGGTGAAAAAAGGGTTAAATCTTGCTGCCAGGTGGTAAAAGGGTTAAATCTTGCTTGCCAGGTGATAAAAGGGTTAAATCTTGCTGCCAGGTGGGAACAAAGGGTTAAATCTTGCTTGCCAGGTGGAAAAAAGGGGTTAAATCTTGCTGCCAGGTGGTAAAAGGGTTAAATCTTGCTGCCAGGTGAAAAAAGGGTTAAATCTTGCTGCCAGGTGGTAAAAGGGTTAAATCTTGCTTGCCAGGTGATAAAAGGGTTAAATCTTGCTGCCAGGTGGGAACAAAGGGTTAAATCTTGCTTGCCAGGTGGAAAAAAGGGGTTAAATCTTGCTGCCAGGTGGTAAAAGGGTTAAATCTTGCTGCCAGGTGAAAAAAGGGTTAAATCTTGCTGCCAGGTGGTAAAAGGGTTAAATCTTGCTGCCAGGTGGGAACAAAGGGTTAAATCTTGCTTGCCAGGTGGAAAAAAGGGGTTAAATCTTGCTGCCAGGTGGTAAAAGGGTTAAATCTTGCTGCCAGGTGGTAAACAGCTTACATCTTGCTGCCAGGTAGTTAACGGGTTAAATCTTGCTGCCAGGTGGTAAAAGGGATAAATCTTGCTGCAAGGTGGTAAACGGGTTAAATCTTGCTGCCATGTGGAAAAAAGGGGATAAGTCTTGCTGCCATGTGGTAAAAGGGTTAAATCTTGCTGCCAGGTGAAAAAAAAGGGTTAAATCTTGCTGCCAGGTGGAAAAAAGGGGTTAAATCTTGCTGCTAGGTGGTAAAAGGGTTAAATCTTGCTGCCAGGTGGTAAAAAAGGGTTAAATCTTGCTGCCAGGTGGTAAAAGGGTTAAGTCTTGCTGCCACGTGAAAAAAAGGGTTAAATCTTGCTGCCAGGTGGTAAAAGGGTTAAGTCTTGCTGCCACGTGAAAAAAAGGGTTAAATCTTGCTGCCAGGTGGAAAAAAGCGGTTAAATCTTGCTGCCAGGTGGTAAAAGGGTTAAATCTTGCTGCCAGGTGGAAAAAAGGGGTTAAATCTTGCTGCACGGTGGTAAACGGGTTAAATCTTGCTGTCAGGTGGAAAAAAGGGGTTAAATCTTGCTGCCAGGTGGAAAAGAAAGGTTTAAATCTTGCTGCCAGGTGGTAAAAGGGTTAAATCTTGCTGCCAGTTGGTAAACGGGTTAAATCTAGCTGCCAGCTAGAAAAATGGGTTAAATCTTGCTGCCAGTTGGTAAACGGCTTAAATCTTGCTGCCATGTAGAAAAAAGGGTTAAATTTTGCTGCCAGGTGGTAAAAGGGTTAAATCTTGCTGCCAGGTGGAAAAAAGCGGTTAAATCTTGCTGCCAGGTGGGATAAAAAAAGGATTAAATCTTGCTGCCAGGTGGTAAACGTGTTAAATCTTGCTGCCAGGTGGTAAACAGCTTAAATCTTGCTGCCAGGTAGTAAACGGGTTAAATTTTGCGGCCAGGTGGTAAAAGGGTTAAATCTTGCTGCCAGGTGGTAAATGGGTTAAATCTTGCTGCCAGGTGGTAAATGGCTTAAATCTTGCTGCCAGGTAGAAAAAAGGGTTAAATCTTGCTGCCAGGTGGTAAAAGGGTTAAATCTTGCTTGCCAGGTGATAAAAGGGTTAAATCTTGCTGCCAGGTGGGAACAAAGGGTTAAATCTTGCTTGCCAGGTGGAAAAAAGGGGTTAAATCTTGCTGCCAGGTGGTAAAAGGGTTAAATCTTGCTGCCAGGTGAAAAAAAGGGTTAAATCTTGCTGCCAGGTGGTAAAAGGGTTAAATCTTGCTGCCAGGTGGAAAAAAGAGGTTCAATCTTGCTGCCAGGTGGAAAAGAAAGGATTAAATCTTGCTGCCAGGTGGTAAATGGGTTAAATCTTCCTGCCAGGTGGTAAATGGGTTAAATCTTGCTGCCAGGTGGAAAAAAGGGTTAAATCTTGCTGCCAGTTGGAAAAAAAGAATTAAATCTTCCTGCCAGGTGGTAAATGGGTTAAATCTTGCTGCCAGGTGGTAAAAGGGTTAAATCTTGCTGCCAGGAGGAAAAAAGAGGTTAAATCTTGCTGCCAGGTGGGAAAAAAAAGGATTAAATCTTGCTGCCAGGTGGTAAACGGCTTAAGTCTTGCTGCCAGGTAATAAACAGGTTAAATCTTGCTGCCAGGTGGTAAAAGGGTTAAATCTTGCTGCCAGGTGGTAAACGGGTTAAATCTTGCTGCCACGTAGAGAAAAGGGTTAAATCATTCTGCCAGGTGGTAAGCGGCTAAAATCTTGATGCCAGGTAGAAAGAAGGGTTAAATCTTGCTGCCAGGTGGTAAGCGGATTAAATCTTGCTGCCAGGTAGTAAACGGGCTAAATCTTGCTGCCAGGTGGTAAAAGGGTTAAATCTTGCTGCAAGGTGAAAAAAGGGTTAAATCTTGCTGCCAGGTGGTAAAAGGGTTAAATCTTGCTTGCCAGGTGATAAAAGGGTTAAATCTTGCTGCCAGGTGGGAACAAAGGGTTAAATCTTGCTTGCCAGGTGGAAAAAAGGGGTTAAATCTTGCTGCCAGGTGGTAAAAGGGTTAAATCTTGCTGCCAGGTGAAAAAAGGGTTAAATCTTGCTGCCAGGTGGTAAAAGGGTTAAATCTTGCTTGCCAGGTGATAAAAGGGTTAAATCTTGCTGCCAGGTGGGAACAAAGGGTTAAATCTTGCTTGCCAGGTGGAAAAAAGGGGTTAAATCTTGCTGCCAGGTGGTAAAAGGGTTAAATCTTGCTGCCAGGTGAAAAAAGGGTTAAATCTTGCTGCCAGGTGGTAAAAGGGTTAAATCTTGCTTGCCAGGTGATAAAAGGGTTAAATCTTGCTGCCAGGTGGGAACAAAGGGTTAAATCTTGCTTGCCAGGTGGAAAAAAGGGGTTAAATCTTGCTGCCAGGTGGTAAAAGGGTTAAATCTTGCTGCCAGGTGAAAAAAGGGTTAAATCTTGCTGCCAGGTGGTAAAAGGGTTAAATCTTGCTTGCCAGGTGATAAAAGGGTTAAATCTTGCTGCCAGGTGGGAACAAAGGGTTAAATCTTGCTTGCCAGGTGGAAAAAAGGGGTTAAATCTTGCTGCCAGGTGGTAAAAGGGTTAAATCTTGCTGCCAGGTGAAAAAAGGGTTAAATCTTGCTGCCAGGTGGTAAAAGGGTTAAATCTTGCTGCCAGGTGGGAACAAAGGGTTAAATCTTGCTTGCCAGGTGGAAAAAAGGGGTTAAATCTTGCTGCCAGGTGGTAAAAGGGTTAAATCTTGCTGCCAGGTGGTAAACAGCTTACATCTTGCTGCCAGGTAGTTAACGGGTTAAATCTTGCTGCCAGGTGGTAAAAGGGATAAATCTTGCTGCAAGGTGGTAAACGGGTTAAATCTTGCTGCCATGTGGAAAAAAGGGGATAAGTCTTGCTGCCATGTGGTAAAAGGGTTAAATCTTGCTGCCAGGTGAAAAAAAAGGGTTAAATCTTGCTGCCAGGTGGTAAACGGGTTAAATCTTGCTGTCAGGTGGAAAAAAGGGGTTAAATCTTGCTGCCAGGTGGAAAAGAAAGGTTTAAATCTTGCTGCCAGGTGGTAAAAGGGTTAAATCTTGCTTGCCAGGTGATAAAAGGGTTAAATCTTGCTGCCAGGTAGTTAACGGGTTAAATCTTGCTGCCAGGTGGTAAAAGAGTTAAATCTTGCTTGCCAGGTGATAAAAGGGTTAAATCTTGCTGCCAGGTGGTAAAAGGGTTAAATCTTGCTGCCAGGTGAAAAAAGGGTTAAATCTTGCTGCCAGGTGGTAAAAGGGTTAAATCTTGCTTGCCAGGTGATAAAAGGGTTAAATCTTGCTGCCAGGTGGGAACAAAGGGTTAAATCTTGCTTGCCAGGTGGAAAAAAGGGGTTAAATCTTGCTGCCAGGTGGTAAAAGGGTTAAATCTTGCTGCCAGGTGAAAAAAGGGTTAAATCTTGCTGCCAGGTGGTAAAAGGGTTAAATCTTGCTTGCCAGGTGATAAAAGGGTTAAATCTTGCTGCCAGGTGGGAACAAAGGGTTAAATCTTGCTTGCCAGGTGGAAAAAAGGGGTTAAATCTTGCTGCCAGGTGGTAAAAGGGTTAAATCTTGCTGCCAGGTGAAAAAAGGGTTAAATCTTGCTGCCAGGTGGTAAAAGGGTTAAATCTTGCTGCCAGGTGGGAACAAAGGGTTAAATCTTGCTTGCCAGGTGGAAAAAAGGGGTTAAATCTTGCTGCCAGGTGGTAAAAGGGTTAAATCTTGCTGCCAGGTGGTAAACAGCTTACATCTTGCTGCCAGGTAGTTAACGGGTTAAATCTTGCTGCCAGGTGGTAAAAGGGATAAATCTTGCTGCAAGGTGGTAAACGGGTTAAATCTTGCTGCCATGTGGAAAAAAGGGGATAAGTCTTGCTGCCATGTGGTAAAAGGGTTAAATCTTGCTGCCAGGTGAAAAAAAAGGGTTAAATCTTGCTGCCAGGTGGAAAAAAGGGGTTAAATCTTGCTGCTAGGTGGTAAAAGGGTTAAATCTTGCTGCCAGGTGGTAAAAAAGGGTTAAATCTTGCTGCCAGGTGGTAAAAGGGTTAAGTCTTGCTGCCACGTGAAAAAAAGGGTTAAATCTTGCTGCCAGGTGGTAAAAGGGTTAAGTCTTGCTGCCACGTGAAAAAAAGGGTTAAATCTTGCTGCCAGGTGGAAAAAAGCGGTTAAATCTTGCTGCCAGGTGGTAAAAGGGTTAAATCTTGCTGCCAGGTGGAAAAAAGGGGTTAAATCTTGCTGCACGGTGGTAAACGGGTTAAATCTTGCTGTCAGGTGGAAAAAAGGGGTTAAATCTTGCTGCCAGGTGGAAAAGAAAGGTTTAAATCTTGCTGCCAGGTGGTAAAAGGGTTAAATCTTGCTGCCAGGTGGAAAAAAGGGGTTAAATCTTGCTGCACGGTGGTAAACGGGTTAAATCTTGCTGTCAGGTGGAAAAAAAAGGATTAAATCTTGCTGCCAGGTGGAAAAAAAAGGATTAAATCTTGCTGCCAGGTGGTAAATGGGTTAAATCTTTCTGCCAGGTAGAAAAAGGGTTAAATGTTGCTGCCAGGTGGTAAAAGGATTAAATCTTGCTGCCAGGTAGTAAACGGGTAAAATCTTGCTGCCAGGTGGTAAAAGGGTTAAATCTTGCTGCAAGGTGAAAAAAGGGTTAAATCTTGCTGCCAGGTGGTAAAAGGGTTAAATCTTGCTTGCCAGGTGATAAAAGGGTTAAATCTTGCTGCCAGGTGGGAACAAAGGGTTAAATCTTGCTTGCCAGGTGGAAAAAAGGGGTTAAATCTTGCTGCCAGGTGGTAAAAGGGTTAAATCTTGCTGCCAGGTGAAAAAAGGGTTAAATCTTGCTGCCAGGTGGTAAAAGGGTTAAATCTTGCTTGCCAGGTGATAAAAGGGTTAAATCTTGCTGCCAGGTGGGAACAAAGGGTTAAATCTTGCTTGCCAGGTGGAAAAAAGGGGTTAAATCTTGCTGCCAGGTGGTAAAAGGGTTAAATCTTGCTGCCAGGTGAAAAAAGGGTTAAATCTTGCTGCCAGGTGGTAAAAGGGTTAAATCTTGCTTGCCAGGTGATAAAAGGGTTAAATCTTGCTGCCAGGTGGGAACAAAGGGTTAAATCTTGCTTGCCAGGTGGAAAAAAGGGGTTAAATCTTGCTGCCAGGTGGTAAAAGGGTTAAATCTTGCTGCCAGGTGAAAAAAGGGTTAAATCTTGCTGCCAGGTGGTAAAAGGGTTAAATCTTGCTGCCAGGTGAAAAAAGGGGTTAAATCTTGCTGCCAGGTGGTAAAAGGGTTAAATCTTGCTGCCAGGTGGTAAAAGGGTTAAATCTTGCTTGCCAGGTGATAAAAGGGTTAAATCTTGCTGCCAGGTGGGAACAAAGGGTTAAATCTTGCTTGCCAGGTGGAAAAAAGGGGTTAAATCTTGCTGCCAGGTGGTAAAAGGGTTAAATCTTGCTGCCAGGTGAAAAAAGGGTTAAATCTTGCTGCCAGGTGGTAAAAGGGTTAAATCTTGCTTGCCAGGTGATAAAAGGGTTAAATCTTGCTGCCAGGTAGTTAACGGGTTAAATCTTGCTGCCAGGTGGTAAAAGAGTTAAATCTTGCTTGCCAGGTGATAAAAGGGTTAAATCTTGCTGCCAGGTGGTAAAAGGGTTAAATCTTGCTGCCAGGTGAAAAAAGGGTTAAATCTTGCTGCCAGGTGGTAAAAGGGTTAAATCTTGCTTGCCAGGTGATAAAAGGGTTAAATCTTGCTGCCAGGTGGGAACAAAGGGTTAAATCTTGCTTGCCAGGTGGAAAAAAGGGGTTAAATCTTGCTGCCAGGTGGTAAAAGGGTTAAATCTTGCTGCCAGGTGAAAAAATCGTTAAATCTTGCTGCCAGGTGGTAAAAGGGTTAAATCTTGCTTGCCAGGTGATAAAAGGGTTAAATCTTGCTGCCAGGTGGGAACAAAGGGTTAAATCTTGCTTGCCAGGTGGAAAAAAGGGGTTAAATCTTGCTGCCAGGTGGTAAAAGGGTTAAATCTTGCTGCCAGGTGAAAAAAGGGTTAAATCTTGCTGCCAGGTGGTAAAAGGGTTAAATCTTGCTGCCAGGTGGGAACAAAGGGTTAAATCTTGCTTGCCAGGTGGAAAAAAGGGGTTAAATCTTGCTGCCAGGTGGTAAAAGGGTTAAATCTTGCTGCCAGGTGGTAAACAGCTTACATCTTGCTGCCAGGTAGTTAACGGGTTAAATCTTGCTGCCAGGTGGTAAAAGGGATAAATCTTGCTGCAAGGTGGTAAACGGGTTAAATCTTGCTGCCATGTGGAAAAAAGGGGATAAGTCTTGCTGCCATGTGGTAAAAGGGTTAAATCTTGCTGCCAGGTGAAAAAAAAGGGTTAAATCTTGCTGCCAGGTGGAAAAAAGGGGTTAAATCTTGCTGCTAGGTGGTAAAAGGGTTAAATCTTGCTGCCAGGTGGTAAAAAAGGGTTAAATCTTGCTGCCAGGTGGTAAAAGGGTTAAGTCTTGCTGCCACGTGAAAAAAAGGGTTAAATCTTGCTGCCAGGTGGTAAAAGGGTTAAGTCTTGCTGCCACGTGAAAAAAAGGGTTAAATCTTGCTGCCAGGTGGAAAAAAGCGGTTAAATCTTGCTGCCAGGTGGTAAAAGGGTTAAATCTTGCTGCCAGGTGGAAAAAAGGGGTTAAATCTTGCTGCACGGTGGTAAACGGGTTAAATCTTGCTGTCAGGTGGAAAAAAGGGGTTAAATCTTGCTGCCAGGTGGAAAAGAAAGGTTTAAATCTTGCTGCCAGGTGGTAAAAGGGTTAAATCTTGCTGCCAGGTGGAAAAAAGGGGTTAAATCTTGCTGCACGGTGGTAAACGGGTTAAATCTTGCTGTCAGGTGGAAAAAAAGGATTAAATCTTGCTGCCAGGTGGAAAAAAAAGGATTAAATCTTGCTGCCAGGTGGTAAATGGGTTAAATCTTTCTGCCAGGTAGAAAAAGGGTTAAATGTTGCTGCCAGGTGGTAAAAGGATTAAATCTTGCTGCCAGGTAGTAAACGGGTAAAATCTTGCTGCCAGGTGGTAAAAGGGTTAAATCTTGCTGCAAGGTGAAAAAAGGGTTAAATCTTGCTGCCAGGTGGTAAAAGGGTTAAATCTTGCTTGCCAGGTGATAAAAGGGTTAAATCTTGCTGCCAGGTGGGAACAAAGGGTTAAATCTTGCTTGCCAGGTGGAAAAAAGGGGTTAAATCTTGCTGCCAGGTGGTAAAAGGGTTAAATCTTGCTGCCAGGTGAAAAAAGGGTTAAATCTTGCTGCCAGGTGGTAAAAGGGTTAAATCTTGCTTGCCAGGTGATAAAAGGGTTAAATCTTGCTGCCAGGTGGGAACAAAGGGTTAAATCTTGCTTGCCAGGTGGAAAAAAGGGGTTAAATCTTGCTGCCAGGTGGTAAAAGGGTTAAATCTTGCTGCCAGGTGAAAAAAGGGTTAAATCTTGCTGCCAGGTGGTAAAAGGGTTAAATCTTGCTTGCCAGGTGATAAAAGGGTTAAATCTTGCTGCCAGGTGGGAACAAAGGGTTAAATCTTGCTTGCCAGGTGGAAAAAAGGGGTTAAATCTTGCTGCCAGGTGGTAAAAGGGTTAAATCTTGCTGCCAGGTGAAAAAAGGGTTAAATCTTGCTGCCAGGTGGTAAAAGGGTTAAATCTTGCTGCCAGGTGAAAAAAGGGGTTAAATCTTGCTGCCAGGTGGTAAAAGGGTTAAATCTTGCTGCCAGGTGGTAAAAGGGTTAAATCTTGCTTGCCAGGTGATAAAAGGGTTAAATCTTGCTGCCAGGTGGGAACAAAGGGTTAAATCTTGCTTGCCAGGTGGAAAAAAGGGGTTAAATCTTGCTGCCAGGTGGTAAAAGGGTTAAATCTTGCTGCCAGGTGAAAAAAGGGTTAAATCTTGCTGCCAGGTGGTAAAAGGGTTAAATCTTGCTTGCCAGGTGATAAAAGGGTTAAATCTTGCTGCCAGGTAGTTAACGGGTTAAATCTTGCTGCCAGGTGGTAAAAGAGTTAAATCTTGCTTGCCAGGTGATAAAAGGGTTAAATCTTGCTGCCAGGTGGTAAAAGGGTTAAATCTTGCTGCCAGGTGAAAAAAGGGTTAAATCTTGCTGCCAGGTGGTAAAAGGGTTAAATCTTGCTTGCCAGGTGATAAAAGGGTTAAATCTTGCTGCCAGGTGGGAACAAAGGGTTAAATCTTGCTTGCCAGGTGGAAAAAAGGGGTTAAATCTTGCTGCCAGGTGGTAAAAGGGTTAAATCTTGCTGCCAGGTGAAAAAAGGGTTAAATCTTGCTGCCAGGTGGTAAAAGGGTTAAATCTTGCTTGCCAGGTGATAAAAGGGTTAAATCTTGCTGCCAGGTGGGAACAAAGGGTTAAATCTTGCTTGCCAGGTGGAAAAAAGGGGTTAAATCTTGCTGCCAGGTGGTAAAAGGGTTAAATCTTGCTGCCAGGTGAAAAAAGGGTTAAATCTTGCTGCCAGGTGGTAAAAGGGTTAAATCTTGCTGCCAGGTGGGAACAAAGGGTTAAATCTTGCTTGCCAGGTGGAAAAAAGGGGTTAAATCTTGCTGCCAGGTGGTAAAAGGGTTAAATCTTGCTGCCAGGTGGTAAACAGCTTACATCTTGCTGCCAGGTAGTTAACGGGTTAAATCTTGCTGCCAGGTGGTAAAAGGGATAAATCTTGCTGCAAGGTGGTAAACGGGTTAAATCTTGCTGCCATGTGGAAAAAAGGGGATAAGTCTTGCTGCCATGTGGTAAAAGGGTTAAATCTTGCTGCCAGGTGAAAAAAAAGGGTTAAATCTTGCTGCCAGGTGGAAAAAAGGGGTTAAATCTTGCTGCTAGGTGGTAAAAGGGTTAAATCTTGCTGCCAGGTGGTAAAAAAGGGTTAAATCTTGCTGCCAGGTGGTAAAAGGGTTAAGTCTTGCTGCCACGTGAAAAAAAGGGTTAAATCTTGCTGCCAGGTGGTAAAAGGGTTAAGTCTTGCTGCCACGTGAAAAAAAGGGTTAAATCTTGCTGCCAGGTGGAAAAAAGCGGTTAAATCTTGCTGCCAGGTGGTAAAAGGGTTAAATCTTGCTGCCAGGTGGAAAAAAGGGGTTAAATCTTGCTGCACGGTGGTAAACGGGTTAAATCTTGCTGTCAGGTGGAAAAAAGGGGTTAAATCTTGCTGCCAGGTGGAAAAGAAAGGTTTAAATCTTGCTGCCAGGTGGTAAAAGGGTTAAATCTTGCTGCCAGGTGGAAAAAAGGGGTTAAATCTTGCTGCACGGTGGTAAACGGGTTAAATCTTGCTGTCAGGTGGAAAAAAAAGGGTTAAATCTTGCTGCCAGGTGAAAAAAGGGTTAAATCTTGCTGCCAGGTGGTAAAAGGGTTAAATCTTGCTTGCCAGGTGATAAAAGGGTTAAATCTTGCTGCCAGGTGGGAACAAAGGGTTAAATCTTGCTTGCCAGGTGGAAAAAAGGGGTTAAATCTTGCTGCCAGGTGGTAAAAGGGTTAAATCTTGCTGCCAGGTGAAAAAAGGGTTAAATCTTGCTGCCAGGTGGTAAAAGGGTTAAATCTTGCTGCCAGGTGGGAACAAAGGGTTAAATCTTGCTTGCCAGGTGGAAAAAAGGGGTTAAATCTTGCTGCCAGGTGGTAAAAGGGTTAAATCTTGCTGCCAGGTGAAAAAAGGGTTAAATCTTGCTGCCAGGTGGTAAAAGGGTTAAATCTTGCTTGCCAGGTGATAAAAGGGTTAAATCTTGCTGCCAGGTAGTTAACGGGTTAAATCTTGCTGCCAGGTGGTAAAAGAGTTAAATCTTGCTTGCCAGGTGATAAAAGGGTTAAATCTTGCTGCCAGGTGGGAACAAAGGGTTAAATCTTGCTTGCCAGGTGGAAAAAAGGGGTTAAATCTTGCTGCCAGGTGGTAAAAGGGTTAAATCTTGCTGCCAGGTGAAAAAAGGGTTAAATCTTGCTGCCAGGTGGTAAAAGGGTTAAATCTTGCTGCCAGGTGAAAAAAGGGGTTAAATCTTGCTGCCAGGTGGTAAAAGGGTTAAATCTTGCTGCCAGGTGGTAAAAGGGTTAAATCTTGCTTGCCAGGTGATAAAAGGGTTAAATCTTGCTGCCAGGTGGGAACAAAGGGTTAAATCTTGCTTGCCAGGTGGAAAAAAGGGGTTAAATCTTGCTGCCAGGTGGTAAAAGGGTTAAATCTTGCTGCCAGGTGAAAAAAGGGTTAAATCTTGCTGCCAGGTGGTAAAAGGGTTAAATCTTGCTTGCCAGGTGATAAAAGGGTTAAATCTTGCTGCCAGGTAGTTAACGGGTTAAATCTTGCTGCCAGGTGGTAAAAGAGTTAAATCTTGCTTGCCAGGTGATAAAAGGGTTAAATCTTGCTGCCAGGTGGTAAAAGGGTTAAATCTTGCTGCCAGGTGAAAAAAGGGTTAAATCTTGCTGCCAGGTGGTAAAAGGGTTAAATCTTGCTTGCCAGGTGATAAAAGGGTTAAATCTTGCTGCCAGGTGGTAAAAGGGTTAAATCTTGCTTGCCAGGTGATAAAAGGGTTAAATCTTGCTGCCAGGTGGGAACAAAGGGTTAAATCTTGCTTGCCAGGTGGAAAAAAGGGGTTAAATCTTGCTGCCAGGTGGTAAAAGGGTTAAATCTTGCTGCCAGGTGAAAAAAGGGTTAAATCTTGCTGCCAGGTGGTAAAAGGGTTAAATCTTGCTTGCCAGGTGATAAAAGGGTTAAATCTTGCTGCCAGGTGGGAACAAAGGGTTAAATCTTGCTTGCCAGGTGGAAAAAAGGGGTTAAATCTTGCTGCCAGGTGGTAAAAGGGTTAAATCTTGCTGCCAGGTGAAAAAAGGGTTAAATCTTGCTGCCAGGTGGTAAAAGGGTTAAATCTTGCTGCCAGGTGGGAACAAAGGGTTAAATCTTGCTTGCCAGGTGGAAAAAAGGGGTTAAATCTTGCTGCCAGGTGGTAAAAGGGTTAAATCTTGCTGCCAGGTGGTAAACAGCTTACATCTTGCTGCCAGGTAGTTAACGGGTTAAATCTTGCTGCCAGGTGGTAAAAGGGATAAATCTTGCTGCAAGGTGGTAAACGGGTTAAATCTTGCTGCCATGTGGAAAAAAGGGGATAAGTCTTGCTGCCATGTGGTAAAAGGGTTAAATCTTGCTGCCAGGTGAAAAAAAAGGGTTAAATCTTGCTGCCAGGTGGAAAAAAGGGGTTAAATCTTGCTGCTAGGTGGTAAAAGGGTTAAATCTTGCTGCCAGGTGGTAAAAAAGGGTTAAATCTTGCTGCCAGGTGGTAAAAGGGTTAAGTCTTGCTGCCACGTGAAAAAAAGGGTTAAATCTTGCTGCCAGGTGGTAAAAGGGTTAAGTCTTGCTGCCACGTGAAAAAAAGGGTTAAATCTTGCTGCCAGGTGGAAAAAAGCGGTTAAATCTTGCTGCCAGGTGGTAAAAGGGTTAAATCTTGCTGCCAGGTGGAAAAAAGGGGTTAAATCTTGCTGCACGGTGGTAAACGGGTTAAATCTTGCTGTCAGGTGGAAAAAAGGGGTTAAATCTTGCTGCCAGGTGGAAAAGAAAGGTTTAAATCTTGCTGCCAGGTGGTAAAAGGGTTAAATCTTGCTGCCAGGTGGAAAAAAGGGGTTAAATCTTGCTGCACGGTGGTAAACGGGTTAAATCTTGCTGTCAGGTGGAAAAAAAAGGATTAAATCTTGCTGCCAGGTGGAAAAAAAAGGATTAAATCTTGCTGCCAGGTGGTAAATGGGTTAAATCTTTCTGCCAGGTAGAAAAAGGGTTAAATGTTGCTGCCAGGTGGTAAAAGGATTAAATCTTGCTGCCAGGTAGTAAACGGGTAAAATCTTGCTGCCAGGTGGTAAAAGGGTTAAATCTTGCTGCAAGGTGAAAAAAGGGTTAAATCTTGCTGCCAGGTGGTAAAAGGGTTAAATCTTGCTTGCCAGGTGATAAAAGGGTTAAATCTTGCTGCCAGGTGGGAACAAAGGGTTAAATCTTGCTTGCCAGGTGGAAAAAAGGGGTTAAATCTTGCTGCCAGGTGGTAAAAGGGTTAAATCTTGCTGCCAGGTGAAAAAAGGGTTAAATCTTGCTGCCAGGTGGTAAAAGGGTTAAATCTTGCTTGCCAGGTGATAAAAGGGTTAAATCTTGCTGCCAGGTGGGAACAAAGGGTTAAATCTTGCTTGCCAGGTGGAAAAAAGGGGTTAAATCTTGCTGCCAGGTGGTAAAAGGGTTAAATCTTGCTGCCAGGTGAAAAAAGGGTTAAATCTTGCTGCCAGGTGGTAAAAGGGTTAAATCTTGCTTGCCAGGTGATAAAAGGGTTAAATCTTGCTGCCAGGTGGGAACAAAGGGTTAAATCTTGCTTGCCAGGTGGAAAAAAGGGGTTAAATCTTGCTGCCAGGTGGTAAAAGGGTTAAATCTTGCTGCCAGGTGAAAAAAGGGTTAAATCTTGCTGCCAGGTGGTAAAAGGGTTAAATCTTGCTGCCAGGTGAAAAAAGGGGTTAAATCTTGCTGCCAGGTGGTAAAAGGGTTAAATCTTGCTGCCAGGTGGTAAAAGGGTTAAATCTTGCTTGCCAGGTGATAAAAGGGTTAAATCTTGCTGCCAGGTGGGAACAAAGGGTTAAATCTTGCTTGCCAGGTGGAAAAAAGGGGTTAAATCTTGCTGCCAGGTGGTAAAAGGGTTAAATCTTGCTGCCAGGTGAAAAAAGGGTTAAATCTTGCTGCCAGGTGGTAAAAGGGTTAAATCTTGCTTGCCAGGTGATAAAAGGGTTAAATCTTGCTGCCAGGTAGTTAACGGGTTAAATCTTGCTGCCAGGTGGTAAAAGAGTTAAATCTTGCTTGCCAGGTGATAAAAGGGTTAAATCTTGCTGCCAGGTGGTAAAAGGGTTAAATCTTGCTGCCAGGTGAAAAAAGGGTTAAATCTTGCTGCCAGGTGGTAAAAGGGTTAAATCTTGCTTGCCAGGTGATAAAAGGGTTAAATCTTGCTGCCAGGTGGGAACAAAGGGTTAAATCTTGCTTGCCAGGTGGAAAAAAGGGGTTAAATCTTGCTGCCAGGTGGTAAAAGGGTTAAATCTTGCTGCCAGGTGAAAAAAGGGTTAAATCTTGCTGCCAGGTGGTAAAAGGGTTAAATCTTGCTTGCCAGGTGATAAAAGGGTTAAATCTTGCTGCCAGGTGGGAACAAAGGGTTAAATCTTGCTTGCCAGGTGGAAAAAAGGGGTTAAATCTTGCTGCCAGGTGGTAAAAGGGTTAAATCTTGCTGCCAGGTGAAAAAAGGGTTAAATCTTGCTGCCAGGTGGTAAAAGGGTTAAATCTTGCTGCCAGGTGGGAACAAAGGGTTAAATCTTGCTTGCCAGGTGGAAAAAAGGGGTTAAATCTTGCTGCCAGGTGGTAAAAGGGTTAAATCTTGCTGCCAGGTGGTAAACAGCTTACATCTTGCTGCCAGGTAGTTAACGGGTTAAATCTTGCTGCCAGGTGGTAAAAGGGATAAATCTTGCTGCAAGGTGGTAAACGGGTTAAATCTTGCTGCCATGTGGAAAAAAGGGGATAAGTCTTGCTGCCATGTGGTAAAAGGGTTAAATCTTGCTGCCAGGTGAAAAAAAAGGGTTAAATCTTGCTGCCAGGTGGAAAAAAGGGGTTAAATCTTGCTGCTAGGTGGTAAAAGGGTTAAATCTTGCTGCCAGGTGGTAAAAAAGGGTTAAATCTTGCTGCCAGGTGGTAAAAGGGTTAAGTCTTGCTGCCACGTGAAAAAAAGGGTTAAATCTTGCTGCCAGGTGGTAAAAGGGTTAAGTCTTGCTGCCACGTGAAAAAAAGGGTTAAATCTTGCTGCCAGGTGGAAAAAAGCGGTTAAATCTTGCTGCCAGGTGGTAAAAGGGTTAAATCTTGCTGCCAGGTGGAAAAAAGGGGTTAAATCTTGCTGCACGGTGGTAAACGGGTTAAATCTTGCTGTCAGGTGGAAAAAAGGGGTTAAATCTTGCTGCCAGGTGGAAAAGAAAGGTTTAAATCTTGCTGCCAGGTGGTAAAAGGGTTAAATCTTGCTGCCAGGTGGAAAAAAGGGGTTAAATCTTGCTGCACGGTGGTAAACGGGTTAAATCTTGCTGTCAGGTGGAAAAAAAAGGGTTAAATCTTGCTGCCAGGTGAAAAAAGGGTTAAATCTTGCTGCCAGGTGGTAAAAGGGTTAAATCTTGCTTGCCAGGTGATAAAAGGGTTAAATCTTGCTGCCAGGTGGGAACAAAGGGTTAAATCTTGCTTGCCAGGTGGAAAAAAGGGGTTAAATCTTGCTGCCAGGTGGTAAAAGGGTTAAATCTTGCTGCCAGGTGAAAAAAGGGTTAAATCTTGCTGCCAGGTGGTAAAAGGGTTAAATCTTGCTGCCAGGTGGGAACAAAGGGTTAAATCTTGCTTGCCAGGTGGAAAAAAGGGGTTAAATCTTGCTGCCAGGTGGTAAAAGGGTTAAATCTTGCTGCCAGGTGAAAAAAGGGTTAAATCTTGCTGCCAGGTGGTAAAAGGGTTAAATCTTGCTTGCCAGGTGATAAAAGGGTTAAATCTTGCTGCCAGGTAGTTAACGGGTTAAATCTTGCTGCCAGGTGGTAAAAGAGTTAAATCTTGCTTGCCAGGTGATAAAAGGGTTAAATCTTGCTGCCAGGTGGGAACAAAGGGTTAAATCTTGCTTGCCAGGTGGAAAAAAGGGGTTAAATCTTGCTGCCAGGTGGTAAAAGGGTTAAATCTTGCTGCCAGGTGAAAAAAGGGTTAAATCTTGCTGCCAGGTGGTAAAAGGGTTAAATCTTGCTGCCAGGTGGGAACAAAGGGTTAAATCTTGCTTGCCAGGTGGAAAAAAGGGGTTAAATCTTGCTGCCAGGTGGTAAAAGGGTTAAATCTTGCTGCCAGGTGAAAAAAGGGTTAAATCTTGCTGCCAGGTGGTAAAAGGGTTAAATCTTGCTTGCCAGGTGATAAAAGGGTTAAATCTTGCTGCCAGGTAGTTAACGGGTTAAATCTTGCTGCCAGGTGGTAAAAGAGTTAAATCTTGCTTGCCAGGTGATAAAAGGGTTAAATCTTGCTGCCAGGTGGTAAAAGGGTTAAATCTTGCTGCCAGGTGAAAAAAGGGTTAAATCTTGCTGCCAGGTGGTAAAAGGGTTAAATCTTGCTTGCCAGGTGATAAAAGGGTTAAATCTTGCTGCCAGGTGGGAACAAAGGGTTAAATCTTGCTTGCCAGGTGGAAAAAAGGGGTTAAATCTTGCTGCCAGGTGGTAAAAGGGTTAAATCTTGCTGCCAGGTGAAAAAAGGGTTAAATCTTGCTGCCAGGTGGTAAAAGGGTTAAATCTTGCTTGCCAGGTGATAAAAGGGTTAAATCTTGCTGCCAGGTGGGAACAAAGGGTTAAATCTTGCTTGCCAGGTGGAAAAAAGGGGTTAAATCTTGCTGCCAGGTGGTAAAAGGGTTAAATCTTGCTGCCAGGTGAAAAAAGGGTTAAATCTTGCTGCCAGGTGGTAAAAGGGTTAAATCTTGCTGCCAGGTGGGAACAAAGGGTTAAATCTTGCTTGCCAGGTGGAAAAAAGGGGTTAAATCTTGCTGCCAGGTGGTAAAAGGGTTAAATCTTGCTGCCAGGTGGTAAACAGCTTACATCTTGCTGCCAGGTAGTTAACGGGTTAAATCTTGCTGCCAGGTGGTAAAAGGGATAAATCTTGCTGCAAGGTGGTAAACGGGTTAAATCTTGCTGCCATGTGGAAAAAAGGGGATAAGTCTTGCTGCCATGTGGTAAAAGGGTTAAATCTTGCTGCCAGGTGAAAAAAAAGGGTTAAATCTTGCTGCCAGGTGGAAAAAAGGGGTTAAATCTTGCTGCTAGGTGGTAAAAGGGTTAAATCTTGCTGCCAGGTGGTAAAAAAGGGTTAAATCTTGCTGCCAGGTGGTAAAAGGGTTAAGTCTTGCTGCCACGTGAAAAAAAGGGTTAAATCTTGCTGCCAGGTGGTAAAAGGGTTAAGTCTTGCTGCCACGTGAAAAAAGGGTTAAATCTTGCTGCCAGGTGGTAAAAGGGTTAAATCTTGCTTGCCAGGTGATAAAAGGGTTAAATCTTGCTGCCAGGTGGGAACAAAGGGTTAAATCTTGCTTGCCAGGTGGAAAAAAGGGGTTAAATCTTGCTGCCAGGTGGTAAAAGGGTTAAATCTTGCTGCCAGGTGAAAAAAGGGTTAAATCTTGCTGCCAGGTGGTAAAAGGGTTAAATCTTGCTGCCAGGTGGGAACAAAGGGTTAAATCTTGCTTGCCAGGTGGAAAAAAGGGGTTAAATCTTGCTGCCAGGTGGTAAAAGGGTTAAATCTTGCTGCCAGGTGGTAAACAGCTTACATCTTGCTGCCAGGTAGTTAACGGGTTAAATCTTGCTGCCAGGTGGTAAAAGGGATAAATCTTGCTGCAAGGTGGTAAACGGGTTAAATCTTGCTGCCATGTGGAAAAAAGGGGATAAGTCTTGCTGCCATGTGGTAAAAGGGTTAAATCTTGCTGCCAGGTGAAAAAAAAGGGTTAAATCTTGCTGCCAGGTGGAAAAAAGGGGTTAAATCTTGCTGCTAGGTGGTAAAAGGGTTAAATCTTGCTGCCAGGTGGTAAAAAAGGGTTAAATCTTGCTGCCAGGTGGTAAAAGGGTTAAGTCTTGCTGCCACGTGAAAAAAAGGGTTAAATCTTGCTGCCAGGTGGTAAAAGGGTTAAGTCTTGCTGCCACGTGAAAAAAAGGGTTAAATCTTGCTGCCAGGTGGAAAAAAGCGGTTAAATCTTGCTGCCAGGTGGTAAAAGGGTTAAATCTTGCTGCCAGGTGGAAAAAAGGGGTTAAATCTTGCTGCACGGTGGTAAACGGGTTAAATCTTGCTGTCAGGTGGAAAAAAGGGGTTAAATCTTGCTGCCAGGTGGAAAAGAAAGGTTTAAATCTTGCTGCCAGGTGGTAAAAGGGTTAAATCTTGCTGCCAGGTGGAAAAAAGGGGTTAAATCTTGCTGCACGGTGGTAAACGGGTTAAATCTTGCTGTCAGGTGGAAAAAAAAGGGTTAAATCTTGCTGCCAGGTGAAAAAAGGGTTAAATCTTGCTGCCAGGTGGTAAAAGGGTTAAATCTTGCTTGCCAGGTGATAAAAGGGTTAAATCTTGCTGCCAGGTGGGAACAAAGGGTTAAATCTTGCTTGCCAGGTGGAAAAAAGGGGTTAAATCTTGCTGCCAGGTGGTAAAAGGGTTAAATCTTGCTGCCAGGTGAAAAAAGGGTTAAATCTTGCTGCCAGGTGGTAAAAGGGTTAAATCTTGCTGCCAGGTGGGAACAAAGGGTTAAATCTTGCTTGCCAGGTGGAAAAAAGGGGTTAAATCTTGCTGCCAGGTGGTAAAAGGGTTAAATCTTGCTGCCAGGTGAAAAAAGGGTTAAATCTTGCTGCCAGGTGGTAAAAGGGTTAAATCTTGCTTGCCAGGTGATAAAAGGGTTAAATCTTGCTGCCAGGTAGTTAACGGGTTAAATCTTGCTGCCAGGTGGTAAAAGAGTTAAATCTTGCTTGCCAGGTGATAAAAGGGTTAAATCTTGCTGCCAGGTGGGAACAAAGGGTTAAATCTTGCTTGCCAGGTGGAAAAAAGGGGTTAAATCTTGCTGCCAGGTGGTAAAAGGGTTAAATCTTGCTGCCAGGTGAAAAAAGGGTTAAATCTTGCTGCCAGGTGGTAAAAGGGTTAAATCTTGCTGCCAGGTGGGAACAAAGGGTTAAATCTTGCTTGCCAGGTGGAAAAAAGGGGTTAAATCTTGCTGCCAGGTGGTAAAAGGGTTAAATCTTGCTGCCAGGTGAAAAAAGGGTTAAATCTTGCTGCCAGGTGGTAAAAGGGTTAAATCTTGCTTGCCAGGTGATAAAAGGGTTAAATCTTGCTGCCAGGTAGTTAACGGGTTAAATCTTGCTGCCAGGTGGTAAAAGAGTTAAATCTTGCTTGCCAGGTGATAAAAGGGTTAAATCTTGCTGCCAGGTGGTAAAAGGGTTAAATCTTGCTGCCAGGTGAAAAAAGGGTTAAATCTTGCTGCCAGGTGGTAAAAGGGTTAAATCTTGCTTGCCAGGTGATAAAAGGGTTAAATCTTGCTGCCAGGTGGGAACAAAGGGTTAAATCTTGCTTGCCAGGTGGAAAAAAGGGGTTAAATCTTGCTGCCAGGTGGTAAAAGGGTTAAATCTTGCTGCCAGGTGAAAAAAGGGTTAAATCTTGCTGCCAGGTGGTAAAAGGGTTAAATCTTGCTTGCCAGGTGATAAAAGGGTTAAATCTTGCTGCCAGGTGGGAACAAAGGGTTAAATCTTGCTTGCCAGGTGGAAAAAAGGGGTTAAATCTTGCTGCCAGGTGGTAAAAGGGTTAAATCTTGCTGCCAGGTGAAAAAAGGGTTAAATCTTGCTGCCAGGTGGTAAAAGGGTTAAATCTTGCTGCCAGGTGGGAACAAAGGGTTAAATCTTGCTTGCCAGGTGGAAAAAAGGGGTTAAATCTTGCTGCCAGGTGGTAAAAGGGTTAAATCTTGCTGCCAGGTGGTAAACAGCTTACATCTTGCTGCCAGGTAGTTAACGGGTTAAATCTTGCTGCCAGGTGGTAAAAGGGATAAATCTTGCTGCAAGGTGGTAAACGGGTTAAATCTTGCTGCCATGTGGAAAAAAGGGGATAAGTCTTGCTGCCATGTGGTAAAAGGGTTAAATCTTGCTGCCAGGTGAAAAAAAAGGGTTAAATCTTGCTGCCAGGTGGAAAAAAGGGGTTAAATCTTGCTGCTAGGTGGTAAAAGGGTTAAATCTTGCTGCCAGGTGGAAAAAAGCGGTTAAATCTTGCTGCCAGGTGGTAAAAGGGTTAAATCTTGCTGCCAGGTGGAAAAAAGGGGTTAAATCTTGCTGCACGGTGGTAAACGGGTTAAATCTTGCTGTCAGGTGGAAAAAAGGGGTTAAATCTTGCTGCCAGGTGGAAAAGAAAGGTTTAAATCTTGCTGCCAGGTGGTAAAAGGGTTAAATCTTGCTGCCAGGTGGAAAAAAGGGGTTAAATCTTGCTGCACGGTGGTAAACGGGTTAAATCTTGCTGTCAGGTGGAAAAAAAAGGGTTAAATCTTGCTGCCAGGTGAAAAAAGGGTTAAATCTTGCTGCCAGGTGGTAAAAGGGTTAAATCTTGCTTGCCAGGTGATAAAAGGGTTAAATCTTGCTGCCAGGTGGGAACAAAGGGTTAAATCTTGCTTGCCAGGTGGAAAAAAGGGGTTAAATCTTGCTGCCAGGTGGTAAAAGGGTTAAATCTTGCTGCCAGGTGAAAAAAGGGTTAAATCTTGCTGCCAGGTGGTAAAAGGGTTAAATCTTGCTGCCAGGTGGGAACAAAGGGTTAAATCTTGCTTGCCAGGTGGAAAAAAGGGGTTAAATCTTGCTGCCAGGTGGTAAAAGGGTTAAATCTTGCTGCCAGGTGAAAAAAGGGTTAAATCTTGCTGCCAGGTGGTAAAAGGGTTAAATCTTGCTTGCCAGGTGATAAAAGGGTTAAATCTTGCTGCCAGGTAGTTAACGGGTTAAATCTTGCTGCCAGGTGGTAAAAGAGTTAAATCTTGCTTGCCAGGTGATAAAAGGGTTAAATCTTGCTGCCAGGTGGGAACAAAGGGTTAAATCTTGCTTGCCAGGTGGAAAAAAGGGGTTAAATCTTGCTGCCAGGTGGTAAAAGGGTTAAATCTTGCTGCCAGGTGAAAAAAGGGTTAAATCTTGCTGCCAGGTGGTAAAAGGGTTAAATCTTGCTGCCAGGTGAAAAAAGGGGTTAAATCTTGCTGCCAGGTGGTAAAAGGGTTAAATCTTGCTGCCAGGTGGTAAAAGGGTTAAATCTTGCTTGCCAGGTGATAAAAGGGTTAAATCTTGCTGCCAGGTGGGAACAAAGGGTTAAATCTTGCTTGCCAGGTGGAAAAAAGGGGTTAAATCTTGCTGCCAGGTGGTAAAAGGGTTAAATCTTGCTGCCAGGTGAAAAAAGGGTTAAATCTTGCTGCCAGGTGGTAAAAGGGTTAAATCTTGCTTGCCAGGTGATAAAAGGGTTAAATCTTGCTGCCAGGTAGTTAACGGGTTAAATCTTGCTGCCAGGTGGTAAAAGAGTTAAATCTTGCTTGCCAGGTGATAAAAGGGTTAAATCTTGCTGCCAGGTGGTAAAAGGGTTAAATCTTGCTGCCAGGTGAAAAAAGGGTTAAATCTTGCTGCCAGGTGGTAAAAGGGTTAAATCTTGCTTGCCAGGTGATAAAAGGGTTAAATCTTGCTGCCAGGTGGTAAAAGGGTTAAATCTTGCTTGCCAGGTGATAAAAGGGTTAAATCTTGCTGCCAGGTGGGAACAAAGGGTTAAATCTTGCTTGCCAGGTGGAAAAAAGGGGTTAAATCTTGCTGCCAGGTGGTAAAAGGGTTAAATCTTGCTGCCAGGTGAAAAAAGGGTTAAATCTTGCTGCCAGGTGGTAAAAGGGTTAAATCTTGCTTGCCAGGTGATAAAAGGGTTAAATCTTGCTGCCAGGTGGGAACAAAGGGTTAAATCTTGCTTGCCAGGTGGAAAAAAGGGGTTAAATCTTGCTGCCAGGTGGTAAAAGGGTTAAATCTTGCTGCCAGGTGAAAAAAGGGTTAAATCTTGCTGCCAGGTGGTAAAAGGGTTAAATCTTGCTGCCAGGTGGGAACAAAGGGTTAAATCTTGCTTGCCAGGTGGAAAAAAGGGGTTAAATCTTGCTGCCAGGTGGTAAAAGGGTTAAATCTTGCTGCCAGGTGGTAAACAGCTTACATCTTGCTGCCAGGTAGTTAACGGGTTAAATCTTGCTGCCAGGTGGTAAAAGGGATAAATCTTGCTGCAAGGTGGTAAACGGGTTAAATCTTGCTGCCATGTGGAAAAAAGGGGATAAGTCTTGCTGCCATGTGGTAAAAGGGTTAAATCTTGCTGCCAGGTGAAAAAAAAGGGTTAAATCTTGCTGCCAGGTGGAAAAAAGGGGTTAAATCTTGCTGCTAGGTGGTAAAAGGGTTAAATCTTGCTGCCAGGTGGTAAAAAAGGGTTAAATCTTGCTGCCAGGTGGTAAAAGGGTTAAGTCTTGCTGCCACGTGAAAAAAAGGGTTAAATCTTGCTGCCAGGTGGTAAAAGGGTTAAGTCTTGCTGCCACGTGAAAAAAAGGGTTAAATCTTGCTGCCAGGTGGAAAAAAGCGGTTAAATCTTGCTGCCAGGTGGTAAAAGGGTTAAATCTTGCTGCCAGGTGGAAAAAAGGGGTTAAATCTTGCTGCACGGTGGTAAACGGGTT
Organism: Phyllobates terribilis; assembly: GCF_046119375.1. Classification (NCBI taxonomy): domain Eukaryota; kingdom Metazoa; phylum Chordata; class Amphibia; order Anura; family Dendrobatidae; genus Phyllobates; species Phyllobates terribilis. Next base: position 97,907 of record NW_027364849.1, read on the forward strand.
AAATCTTGCTGTCAGGTGGAAAAAAGGGGTTAAATCTTGCTGCCAGGTGGAAAAGAAAGGTTTAAATCTTGCTGCCAGGTGGTAAAAGGGTTAAATCTTGCTGCCAGGTGGAAAAAAGGGGTTAAATCTTGCTGCACGGTGGTAAACGGGTTAAATCTTGCTGTCAGGTGGAAAAAAAAGGATTAAATCTTGCTGCCAGGTGGAAAAAAAAGGATTAAATCTTGCTGCCAGGTGGTAAATGGGTTAAATCTTTCTGCCAGGTAGAAAAAGGGTTAAATGTTGCTGCCAGGTGGTAAAAGGATTAAATCTTGCTGCCAGGTAGTAAACGGGTAAAATCTTGCTGCCAGGTGGTAAAAGGGTTAAATCTTGCTGCAAGGTGAAAAAAGGGTTAAATCTTGCTGCCAGGTGGTAAAAGGGTTAAATCTTGCTTGCCAGGTGATAAAAGGGTTAAATCTTGCTGCCAGGTGGGAACAAAGGGTTAAATCTTGCTTGCCAGGTGGAAAAAAGGGGTTAAATCTTGCTGCCAGGTGGTAAAAGGGTTAAATCTTGCTGCCAGGTGAAAAAAGGGTTAAATCTTGCTGCCAGGTGGTAAAAGGGTTAAATCTTGCTTGCCAGGTGATAAAAGGGTTAAATCTTGCTGCCAGGTGGGAACAAAGGGTTAAATCTTGCTTGCCAGGTGGAAAAAAGGGGTTAAATCTTGCTGCCAGGTGGTAAAAGGGTTAAATCTTGCTGCCAGGTGAAAAAAGGGTTAAATCTTGCTGCCAGGTGGTAAAAGGGTTAAATCTTGCTTGCCAGGTGATAAAAGGGTTAAATCTTGCTGCCAGGTGGGAACAAAGGGTTAAATCTTGCTTGCCAGGTGGAAAAAAGGGGTTAAATCTTGCTGCCAGGTGGTAAAAGGGTTAAATCTTGCTGCCAGGTGAAAAAAGGGTTAAATCTTGCTGCCAGGTGGTAAAAGGGTTAAATCTTGCTGCCAGGTGAAAAAAGGGGTTAAATCTTGCTGCCAGGTGGTAAAAGGGTTAAATCTTGCTGCCAGGTGGTAAAAGGGTTAAATCTTGCTTGCCAGGTGATAAAAGGGTTAAATCTTGCTGCCAGGTGGGAACAAAGGGTTAAATCTTGCTTGCCAGGTGGAAAAAAGGGGTTAAATCTTGCTGCCAGGTGGTAAAAGGGTTAAATCTTGCTGCCAGGTGAAAAAAGGGTTAAATCTTGCTGCCAGGTGGTAAAAGGGTTAAATCTTGCTTGCCAGGTGATAAAAGGGTTAAATCTTGCTGCCAGGTAGTTAACGGGTTAAATCTTGCTGCCAGGTGGTAAAAGAGTTAAATCTTGCTTGCCAGGTGATAAAAGGGTTAAATCTTGCTGCCAGGTGGTAAAAGGGTTAAATCTTGCTGCCAGGTGAAAAAAGGGTTAAATCTTGCTGCCAGGTGGTAAAAGGGTTAAATCTTGCTTGCCAGGTGATAAAAGGGTTAAATCTTGCTGCCAGGTGGGAACAAAGGGTTAAATCTTGCTTGCCAGGTGGAAAAAAGGGGTTAAATCTTGCTGCCAGGTGGTAAAAGGGTTAAATCTTGCTGCCAGGTGAAAAAAGGGTTAAATCTTGCTGCCAGGTGGTAAAAGGGTTAAATCTTGCTTGCCAGGTGATAAAAGGGTTAAATCTTGCTGCCAGGTGGGAACAAAGGGTTAAATCTTGCTTGCCAGGTGGAAAAAAGGGGTTAAATCTTGCTGCCAGGTGGTAAAAGGGTTAAATCTTGCTGCCAGGTGAAAAAAGGGTTAAATCTTGCTGCCAGGTGGTAAAAGGGTTAAATCTTGCTGCCAGGTGGGAACAAAGGGTTAAATCTTGCTTGCCAGGTGGAAAAAAGGGGTTAAATCTTGCTGCCAGGTGGTAAAAGGGTTAAATCTTGCTGCCAGGTGGTAAACAGCTTACATCTTGCTGCCAGGTAGTTAACGGGTTAAATCTTGCTGCCAGGTGGTAAAAGGGATAAATCTTGCTGCAAGGTGGTAAACGGGTTAAATCTTGCTGCCATGTGGAAAAAAGGGGATAAGTCTTGCTGCCATGTGGTAAAAGGGTTAAATCTTGCTGCCAGGTGAAAAAAAAGGGTTAAATCTTGCTGCCAGGTGGAAAAAAGGGGTTAAATCTTGCTGCTAGGTGGTAAAAGGGTTAAATCTTGCTGCCAGGTGGTAAAAAAGGGTTAAATCTTGCTGCCAGGTGGTAAAAGGGTTAAGTCTTGCTGCCACGTGAAAAAAAGGGTTAAATCTTGCTGCCAGGTGGTAAAAGGGTTAAGTCTTGCTGCCACGTGAAAAAAAGGGTTAAATCTTGCTGCCAGGTGGAAAAAAGCGGTTAAATCTTGCTGCCAGGTGGTAAAAGGGTTAAATCTTGCTGCCAGGTGGAAAAAAGGGGTTAAATCTTGCTGCACGGTGGTAAACGGGTTAAATCTTGCTGTCAGGTGGAAAAAAGGGGTTAAATCTTGCTGCCAGGTGGAAAAGAAAGGTTTAAATCTTGCTGCCAGGTGGTAAAAGGGTTAAATCTTGCTGCCAGGTGGAAAAAAGGGGTTAAATCTTGCTGCACGGTGGTAAACGGGTTAAATCTTGCTGTCAGGTGGAAAAAAAAGGGTTAAATCTTGCTGCCAGGTGAAAAAAGGGTTAAATCTTGCTGCCAGGTGGTAAAAGGGTTAAATCTTGCTTGCCAGGTGATAAAAGGGTTAAATCTTGCTGCCAGGTGGGAACAAAGGGTTAAATCTTGCTTGCCAGGTGGAAAAAAGGGGTTAAATCTTGCTGCCAGGTGGTAAAAGGGTTAAATCTTGCTGCCAGGTGAAAAAAGGGTTAAATCTTGCTGCCAGGTGGTAAAAGGGTTAAATCTTGCTGCCAGGTGGGAACAAAGGGTTAAATCTTGCTTGCCAGGTGGAAAAAAGGGGTTAAATCTTGCTGCCAGGTGGTAAAAGGGTTAAATCTTGCTGCCAGGTGAAAAAAGGGTTAAATCTTGCTGCCAGGTGGTAAAAGGGTTAAATCTTGCTTGCCAGGTGATAAAAGGGTTAAATCTTGCTGCCAGGTAGTTAACGGGTTAAATCTTGCTGCCAGGTGGTAAAAGAGTTAAATCTTGCTTGCCAGGTGATAAAAGGGTTAAATCTTGCTGCCAGGTGGGAACAAAGGGTTAAATCTTGCTTGCCAGGTGGAAAAAAGGGGTTAAATCTTGCTGCCAGGTGGTAAAAGGGTTAAATCTTGCTGCCAGGTGAAAAAAGGGTTAAATCTTGCTGCCAGGTGGTAAAAGGGTTAAATCTTGCTGCCAGGTGGGAACAAAGGGTTAAATCTTGCTTGCCAGGTGGAAAAAAGGGGTTAAATCTTGCTGCCAGGTGGTAAAAGGGTTAAATCTTGCTGCCAGGTGAAAAAAGGGTTAAATCTTGCTGCCAGGTGGTAAAAGGGTTAAATCTTGCTTGCCAGGTGATAAAAGGGTTAAATCTTGCTGCCAGGTAGTTAACGGGTTAAATCTTGCTGCCAGGTGGTAAAAGAGTTAAATCTTGCTTGCCAGGTGATAAAAGGGTTAAATCTTGCTGCCAGGTGGTAAAAGGGTTAAATCTTGCTGCCAGGTGAAAAAAGGGTTAAATCTTGCTGCCAGGTGGTAAAAGGGTTAAATCTTGCTTGCCAGGTGATAAAAGGGTTAAATCTTGCTGCCAGGTGGGAACAAAGGGTTAAATCTTGCTTGCCAGGTGGAAAAAAGGGGTTAAATCTTGCTGCCAGGTGGTAAAAGGGTTAAATCTTGCTGCCAGGTGAAAAAAGGGTTAAATCTTGCTGCCAGGTGGTAAAAGGGTTAAATCTTGCTTGCCAGGTGATAAAAGGGTTAAATCTTGCTGCCAGGTGGGAACAAAGGGTTAAATCTTGCTTGCCAGGTGGAAAAAAGGGGTTAAATCTTGCTGCCAGGTGGTAAAAGGGTTAAATCTTGCTGCCAGGTGAAAAAAGGGTTAAATCTTGCTGCCAGGTGGTAAAAGGGTTAAATCTTGCTGCCAGGTGGGAACAAAGGGTTAAATCTTGCTTGCCAGGTGGAAAAAAGGGGTTAAATCTTGCTGCCAGGTGGTAAAAGGGTTAAATCTTGCTGCCAGGTGGTAAACAGCTTACATCTTGCTGCCAGGTAGTTAACGGGTTAAATCTTGCTGCCAGGTGGTAAAAGGGATAAATCTTGCTGCAAGGTGGTAAACGGGTTAAATCTTGCTGCCATGTGGAAAAAAGGGGATAAGTCTTGCTGCCATGTGGTAAAAGAAAAGGGTTAAATCTTGCTGCCAGGTGGGAACAAAGGGTTAAATCTTGCTTGCCAGGTGGAAAAAAGGGGTTAAATCTTGCTGCCAGGTGGTAAAAGGGTTAAATCTTGCTGCCAGGTGAAAAAAGGGTTAAATCTTGCTGCCAGGTGGTAAAAGGGTTAAATCTTGCTGCCAGGTGAAAAAAGGGGTTAAATCTTGCTGCCAGGTGGTAAAAGGGTTAAATCTTGCTGCCAGGTGGTAAAAGGGTTAAATCTTGCTGCCAGGTGGGAACAAAGGGTTAAATCTTGCTTGCCAGGTGGAAAAAAGGGGTTAAATCTTGCTGCCAGGTGGTAAAAGGGTTAAATCTTGCTGCCAGGTGAAAAAAGGGTTAAATCTTGCTGCCAGGTGGTAAAAGGGTTAAATCTTGCTTGCCAGGTGATAAAAGGGTTAAATCTTGCTGCCAGGTAGTTAACGGGTTAAATCTTGCTGCCAGGTGGTAAAAGAGTTAAATCTTGCTTGCCAGGTGATAAAAGGGTTAAATCTTGCTGCCAGGTGGTAAAAGGGTTAAATCTTGCTGCCAGGTGGTAAACAGCTTACATCTTGCTGCCAGGTAGTTAACGGGTTAAATCTTGCTGCCAGGTGGTAAAAGGGATAAATCTTGCTGCAAGGTGGTAAACGGGTTAAATCTTGCTGCCATGTGGAAAAAAGGGGATAAGTCTTGCTGCCATGTGGTAAAAGGGTTAAATCTTGCTGCCAGGTGAAAAAAAAGGGTTAAATCTTGCTGCCAGGTGGAAAAAAGGGGTTAAATCTTGCTGCTAGGTGGTAAAAGGGTTAAATCTTGCTGCCAGGTGGTAAAAAAGGGTTAAATCTTGCTGCCAGGTGGTAAAAGGGTTAAGTCTTGCTGCCACGTGAAAAAAAGGGTTAAATCTTGCTGCCAGGTGGTAAAAGGGTTAAGTCTTGCTGCCACGTGAAAAAAAGGGTTAAATCTTGCTGCCAGGTGGAAAAAAGCGGTTAAATCTTGCTGCCAGGTGGTAAAAGGGTTAAATCTTGCTGCCAGGTGGAAAAAAGGGGTTAAATCTTGCTGCACGGTGGTAAACGGGTTAAATCTTGCTGTCAGGTGGAAAAAAGGGGTTAAATCTTGCTGCCAGGTGGAAAAGAAAGGTTTAAATCTTGCTGCCAGGTGGTAAAAGGGTTAAATCTTGCTGCCAGGTGGAAAAAAGGGGTTAAATCTTGCTGCACGGTGGTAAACGGGTTAAATCTTGCTGTCAGGTGGAAAAAAAAGGGTTAAATCTTGCTGCCAGGTGAAAAAAGGGTTAAATCTTGCTGCCAGGTGGTAAAAGGGTTAAATCTTGCTTGCCAGGTGATAAAAGGGTTAAATCTTGCTGCCAGGTGGGAACAAAGGGTTAAATCTTGCTTGCCAGGTGGAAAAAAGGGGTTAAATCTTGCTGCCAGGTGGTAAAAGGGTTAAATCTTGCTGCCAGGTGAAAAAAGGGTTAAATCTTGCTGCCAGGTGGTAAAAGGGTTAAATCTTGCTGCCAGGTGGGAACAAAGGGTTAAATCTTGCTTGCCAGGTGGAAAAAAGGGGTTAAATCTTGCTGCCAGGTGGTAAAAGGGTTAAATCTTGCTGCCAGGTGAAAAAAGGGTTAAATCTTGCTGCCAGGTGGTAAAAGGGTTAAATCTTGCTTGCCAGGTGATAAAAGGGTTAAATCTTGCTGCCAGGTAGTTAACGGGTTAAATCTTGCTGCCAGGTGGTAAAAGAGTTAAATCTTGCTTGCCAGGTGATAAAAGGGTTAAATCTTGCTGCCAGGTGGGAACAAAGGGTTAAATCTTGCTTGCCAGGTGGAAAAAAGGGGTTAAATCTTGCTGCCAGGTGGTAAAAGGGTTAAATCTTGCTGCCAGGTGAAAAAAGGGTTAAATCTTGCTGCCAGGTGGTAAAAGGGTTAAATCTTGCTGCCAGGTGGGAACAAAGGGTTAAATCTTGCTTGCCAGGTGGAAAAAAGGGGTTAAATCTTGCTGCCAGGTGGTAAAAGGGTTAAATCTTGCTGCCAGGTGAAAAAAGGGTTAAATCTTGCTGCCAGGTGGTAAAAGGGTTAAATCTTGCTTGCCAGGTGATAAAAGGGTTAAATCTTGCTGCCAGGTAGTTAACGGGTTAAATCTTGCTGCCAGGTGGTAAAAGAGTTAAATCTTGCTTGCCAGGTGATAAAAGGGTTAAATCTTGCTGCCAGGTGGTAAAAGGGTTAAATCTTGCTGCCAGGTGAAAAAAGGGTTAAATCTTGCTGCCAGGTGGTAAAAGGGTTAAATCTTGCTTGCCAGGTGATAAAAGGGTTAAATCTTGCTGCCAGGTGGGAACAAAGGGTTAAATCTTGCTTGCCAGGTGGAAAAAAGGGGTTAAATCTTGCTGCCAGGTGGTAAAAGGGTTAAATCTTGCTGCCAGGTGAAAAAAGGGTTAAATCTTGCTGCCAGGTGGTAAAAGGGTTAAATCTTGCTTGCCAGGTGATAAAAGGGTTAAATCTTGCTGCCAGGTGGGAACAAAGGGTTAAATCTTGCTTGTCAGGTGGAAAAAAGGGGTTAAATCTTGCTGCCAGGTGGTAAAAGGGTTAAATCTTGCTGCCAGGTGAAAAAAGGGTTAAATCTTGCTGCCAGGTGGTAAAAGGGTTAAATCTTGCTGCCAGGTGGGAACAAAGGGTTAAATCTTGCTTGCCAGGTGGAAAAAAGGGGTTAAATCTTGCTGCCAGGTGGTAAAAGGGTTAAATCTTGCTGCCAGGTGGTAAACAGCTTACATCTTGCTGCCAGGTAGTTAACGGGTTAAATCTTGCTGCCAGGTGGTAAAAGGGATAAATCTTGCTGCAAGGTGGTAAACGGGTTAAATCTTGCTGCCATGTGGAAAAAAGGGGATAAGTCTTGCTGCCATGTGGTAAAAGGGTTAAATCTTGCTGCCAGGTGAAAAAAAAGGGTTAAATCTTGCTGCCAGGTGGAAAAAAGGGGTTAAATCTTGCTGCTAGGTGGTAAAAGGGTTAAATCTTGCTGCCAGGTGGTAAAAAAGGGTTAAATCTTGCTGCCAGGTGGTAAAAGGGTTAAGTCTTGCTGCCACGTGAAAAAAAGGGTTAAATCTTGCTGCCAGGTGGTAAAAGGGTTAAGTCTTGCTGCCACGTGAAAAAAAGGGTTAAATCTTGCTGCCAGGTGGAAAAAAGCGGTTAAATCTTGCTGCCAGGTGGTAAAAGGGTTAAATCTTGCTGCCAGGTGGAAAAAAGGGGTTAAATCTTGCTGCACGGTGGTAAACGGGTTAAATCTTGCTGTCAGGTGGAAAAAAGGGGTTAAATCTTGCTGCCAGGTGGAAAAGAAAGGTTTAAATCTTGCTGCCAGGTGGTAAAAGGGTTAAATCTTGCTGCCAGGTGGAAAAAAGGGGTTAAATCTTGCTGCACGGTGGTAAACGGGTTAAATCTTGCTGTCAGGTGGAAAAAAAAGGATTAAATCTTGCTGCCAGGTGGAAAAAAAAGGATTAAATCTTGCTGCCAGGTGGTAAAAGGGTTAAATCTTGCTGCCAGGTGGGAACAAAGGGTTAAATCTTGCTTGCCAGGTGGAAAAAAGGGGTTAAATCTTGCTGCCAGGTGAAAAAAGGGTTAAATCTTGCTGCCAGGTGGTAAAAGGGTTAAATCTTGCTGCCAGGTGGTAAAAGGGTTAAATCTTGCTGCCAGGTGAAAAAAGGGTTAAATCTTGCTGCCAGGTGGTAAAAGGGTTAAATCTTGCTGACAGGTGAAAAAAGGGTTAAATCTTGCTGCCAGGTGGTAAAAGGGTTAAATCTTGCTTGCCAGGTGATGAAAGGGTTAAATCTTGCTGCCAGGTGGGAACAAAGGGTTAAATCTTGCTTGCCAGGTGGAAAAAAGGGGTTAAATCTTGCTGCCAGGTGGTAAAAGGGTTAAATCTTGCTGCCAGGTGAAAAAAGGGTTAAATCTTGCTGCCAGGTGGTAAAAGGGTTAAATCTTGCTGCCAGGTGGGAACAAAGGGTTAAATCTTGCTTGCCAGGTGGAAAAAAGGGGTTAAATCTTGCTGCCAGGTGGTAAAAGGGTTAAATCTTGCTGCCAGGTGGTAAACAGCTTACATCTTGCTGCCAGGTAGTTAACGGGTTAAATCTTGCTGCCAGGTGGTAAAAGGGATAAATCTTGCTGCAAGGTGGTAAACGGGTTAAATCTTGCTGCCATGTGGAAAAAAGGGGATAAGTCTTGCTGCCATGTGGTAAAAGGGTTAAATCTTGCTGCCAGGTGAAAAAAAAGGGTTAAATCTTGCTGCCAGGTGGAAAAAAGGGGTTAAATCTTGCTGCTAGGTGGTAAAAGGGTTAAATCTTGCTGCCAGGTGGTAAAAAAGGGTTAAATCTTGCTGCCAGGTGGTAAAAGGGTTAAGTCTTGCTGCCACGTGAAAAAAAGGGTTAAATCTTGCTGCCAGGTGGTAAAAGGGTTAAGTCTTGCTGCCACGTGAAAAAAAGGGTTAAATCTTGCTGCCAGGTGGAAAAAAGCGGTTAAATCTTGCTGCCAGGTGGTAAAAGGGTTAAATCTTGCTGCCAGGTGGAAAAAAGGGGTTAAATCTTGCTGCACGGTGGTAAACGGGTTAAATCTTGCTGTCAGGTGGAAAAAAGGGGTTAAATCTTGCTGCCAGGTGGAAAAGAAAGGTTTAAATCTTGCTGCCAGGTGGTAAAAGGGTTAAATCTTGCTGCCAGGTGGAAAAAAGGGGTTAAATCTTGCTGCACGGTGGTAAACGGGTTAAATCTTGCTGTCAGGTGGAAAAAAAAGGATTAAATCTTGCTGCCAGGTGGAAAAAAAAGGATTAAATCTTGCTGCCAGGTGGTAAATGGGTTAAATCTTTCTGCCAGGTAGAAAAAGGGTTAAATGTTGCTGCCAGGTGGTAAAAGGATTAAATCTTGCTGCCAGGTAGTAAACGGGTAAAATCTTGCTGCCAGGTGGTAAAAGGGTTAAATCTTGCTGCAAGGTGAAAAAAGGGTTAAATCTTGCTGCCAGGTGGTAAAAGGGTTAAATCTTGCTTGCCAGGTGATAAAAGGGTTAAATCTTGCTGCCAGGTGGGAACAAAGGGTTAAATCTTGCTTGCCAGGTGGAAAAAAGGGGTTAAATCTTGCTGCCAGGTGGTAAAAGGGTTAAATCTTGCTGCCAGGTGAAAAAAGGGTTAAATCTTGCTGCCAGGTGGTAAAAGGGTTAAATCTTGCTTGCCAGGTGATAAAAGGGTTAAATCTTGCTGCCAGGTGGGAACAAAGGGTTAAATCTTGCTTGCCAGGTGGAAAAAAGGGGTTAAATCTTGCTGCCAGGTGGTAAAAGGGTTAAATCTTGCTGCCAGGTGAAAAAAGGGTTAAATCTTGCTGCCAGGTGGTAAAAGGGTTAAATCTTGCTTGCCAGGTGATAAAAGGGTTAAATCTTGCTGCCAGGTGGGAACAAAGGGTTAAATCTTGCTTGCCAGGTGGAAAAAAGGGGTTAAATCTTGCTGCCAGGTGGTAAAAGGGTTAAATCTTGCTGCCAGGTGAAAAAAGGGTTAAATCTTGCTGCCAGGTGGTAAAAGGGTTAAATCTTGCTGCCAGGTGAAAAAAGGGGTTAAATCTTGCTGCCAGGTGGTAAAAGGGTTAAATCTTGCTGCCAGGTGGTAAAAGGGTTAAATCTTGCTGCCAGGTGGGAACAAAGGGTTAAATCTTGCTTGCCAGGTGGAAAAAAGGGGTTAAATCTTGCTGCCAGGTGGTAAAAGGGTTAAATCTTGCTGCCAGGTGAAAAAAGGGTTAAATCTTGCTGCCAGGTGGTAAAAGGGTTAAATCTTGCTTGCCAGGTGATAAAAGGGTTAAATCTTGCTGCCAGGTAGTTAACGGGTTAAATCTTGCTGCCAGGTGGTAAAAGAGTTAAATCTTGCTTGCCAGGTGATAAAAGGGTTAAATCTTGCTGCCAGGTGGTAAAAGGGTTAAATCTTGCTGCCAGGTGGTAAACAGCTTACATCTTGCTGCCAGGTAGTTAACGGGTTAAATCTTGCTGCCAGGTGGTAAAAGGGATAAATCTTGCTGCAAGGTGGTAAACGGGTTAAATCTTGCTGCCATGTGGAAAAAAGGGGATAAGTCTTGCTGCCATGTGGTAAAAGGGTTAAATCTTGCTGCCAGGTGAAAAAAAAGGGTTAAATCTTGCTGCCAGGTGGAAAAAAGGGGTTAAATCTTGCTGCTAGGTGGTAAAAGGGTTAAATCTTGCTGCCAGGTGGTAAAAAAGGGTTAAATCTTGCTGCCAGGTGGTAAAAGGGTTAAGTCTTGCTGCCACGTGAAAAAAAGGGTTAAATCTTGCTGCCAGGTGGTAAAAGGGTTAAGTCTTGCTGCCACGTGAAAAAAAGGGTTAAATCTTGCTGCCAGGTGGAAAAAAGCGGTTAAATCTTGCTGCCAGGTGGTAAAAGGGTTAAATCTTGCTGCCAGGTGGAAAAAAGGGGTTAAATCTTGCTGCACGGTGGTAAACGGGTTAAATCTTGCTGTCAGGTGGAAAAAAGGGGTTAAATCTTGCTGCCAGGTGGAAAAGAAAGGTTTAAATCTTGCTGCCAGGTGGTAAAAGGGTTAAATCTTGCTGCCAGGTGGAAAAAAGGGGTTAAATCTTGCTGCACGGTGGTAAACGGGTTAAATCTTGCTGTCAGGTGGAAAAAAAAGGATTAAATCTTGCTGCCAGGTGGAAAAAAAAGGATTAAATCTTGCTGCCAGGTGGTAAAAGGGTTAAATCTTGCTGCCAGGTGGGAACAAAGGGTTAAATCTTGCTTGCCAGGTGGAAAAAAGGGGTTAAATCTTGCTGCCAGGTGAAAAAAGGGTTAAATCTTGCTGCCAGGTGGTAAAAGGGTTAAATCTTGCTGCCAGGTGGTAAAAGGGTTAAATCTTGCTGCCAGGTGAAAAAAGGGTTAAATCTTGCTGCCAGGTGGTAAAAGGGTTAAATCTTGCTTGCCAGGTGATAAAAGGGTTAAATCTTGCTGCCAGGTGGGAACAAAGGGTTAAATCTTGCTGCCAGGTGAAAAAAGGGTTAAATCTTGCTGCCAGGTGGTAAAAGGGTTAAATCTTGCTGACAGGTGAAAAAAGGGTTAAATCTTGCTGCCAGGTGGTAAAAGGGTTAAATCTTGCTTGCCAGGTGATAAAAGGGTTAAATCTTGCTGCCAGGTGGGAACAAAGGGTTAAATCTTGCTTGCCAGGTGGAAAAAAGGGGTTAAATCTTGCTGCCAGGTGGTAAAAGGGTTAAATCTTGCTGCCAGGTGAAAAAAGGGTTAAATCTTGCTGCCAGGTGGTAAAAGGGTTAAATCTTGCTGCCAGGTGGGAACAAAGGGTTAAATCTTGCTTGCCAGGTGGAAAAAAGGGGTTAAATCTTGCTGCCAGGTGGTAAAAGGGTTAAATCTTGCTGCCAGGTGGTAAACAGCTTACATCTTGCTGCCAGGTAGTTAACGGGTTAAATCTTGCTGCCAGGTGGTAAAAGGGATAAATCTTGCTGCAAGGTGGTAAACGGGTTAAATCTTGCTGCCATGTGGAAAAAAGGGGATAAGTCTTGCTGCCATGTGGTAAAAGGGTTAAATCTTGCTGCCAGGTGAAAAAAAAGGGTTAAATCTTGCTGCCAGGTGGAAAAAAGGGGTTAAATCTTGCTGCTAGGTGGTAAAAGGGTTAAATCTTGCTGCCAGGTGGTAAAAAAGGGTTAAATCTTGCTGCCAGGTGGTAAAAGGGTTAAGTCTTGCTGCCACGTGAAAAAAAGGGTTAAATCTTGCTGCCAGGTGGTAAAAGGGTTAAGTCTTGCTGCCACGTGAAAAAAAGGGTTAAATCTTGCTGCCAGGTGGAAAAAAGCGGTTAAATCTTGCTGCCAGGTGGTAAAAGGGTTAAATCTTGCTGCCAGGTGGAAAAAAGGGGTTAAATCTTGCTGCACGGTGGTAAACGGGTTAAATCTTGCTGTCAGGTGGAAAAAAGGGGTTAAATCTTGCTGCCAGGTGGAAAAGAAAGGTTTAAATCTTGCTGCCAGGTGGTAAAAGGGTTAAATCTTGCTGCCAGGTGGAAAAAAGGGGTTAAATCTTGCTGCACGGTGGTAAACGGGTTAAATCTTGCTGTCAGGTGGAAAAAAAAGGATTAAATCTTGCTGCCAGGTGGAAAAAAAAGGATTAAATCTTGCTGCCAGGTGGTAAAAGGGTTAAATCTTGCTGCCAGGTGGGAACAAAGGGTTAAATCTTGCTTGCCAGGTGGAAAAAAGGGGTTAAATCTTGCTGCCAGGTGAAAAAAGGGTTAAATCTTGCTGCCAGGTGGTAAAAGGGTTAAATCTTGCTGCCAGGTGGTAAAAGGGTTAAATCTTGCTGCCAGGTGAAAAAAGGGTTAAATCTTGCTGCCAGGTGGTAAAAGGGTTAAATCTTGCTGACAGGTGAAAAAAGGGTTAAATCTTGCTGCCAGGTGGTAAAAGGGTTAAATCTTGCTTGCCAGGTGATAAAAGGGTTAAATCTTGCTGCCAGGTGGGAACAAAGGGTTAAATCTTGCTTGCCAGGTGGAAAAAAGGGGTTAAATCTTGCTGCCAGGTGGTAAAAGGGTTAAATCTTGCTGCCAGGTGAAAAAAGGGTTAAATCTTGCTGCCAGGTGGTAAAAGGGTTAAATCTTGCTGCCAGGTGGGAACAAAGGGTTAAATCTTGCTTGCCAGGTGGAAAAAAGGGGTTAAATCTTGCTGCCAGGTGGTAAAAGGGTTAAATCTTGCTGCCAGGTGGTAAACAGCTTACATCTTGCTGCCAGGTAGTTAACGGGTTAAATCTTGCTGCCAGGTGGTAAAAGGGATAAATCTTGCTGCAAGGTGGTAAACGGGTTAAATCTTGCTGCCATGTGGAAAAAAGGGGATAAGTCTTGCTGCCATGTGGTAAAAGGGTTAAATCTTGCTGCCAGGTGAAAAAAAAGGGTTAAATCTTGCTGCCAGGTGGAAAAAAGGGGTTAAATCTTGCTGCTAGGTGGTAAAAGGGTTAAATCTTGCTGCCAGGTGGTAAAAAAGGGTTAAATCTTGCTGCCAGGTGGTAAAAGGGTTAAGTCTTGCTGCCACGTGAAAAAAAGGGTTAAATCTTGCTGCCAGGTGGTAAAAGGGTTAAGTCTTGCTGCCACGTGAAAAAAAGGGTTAAATCTTGCTGCCAGGTGGAAAAAAGCGGTTAAATCTTGCTGCCAGGTGGTAAAAGGGTTAAATCTTGCTGCCAGGTGGAAAAAAGGGGTTAAATCTTGCTGCACGGTGGTAAACGGGTTAAATCTTGCTGTCAGGTGGAAAAAAGGGGTTAAATCTTGCTGCCAGGTGGAAAAGAAAGGTTTAAATCTTGCTGCCAGGTGGTAAAAGGGTTAAATCTTGCTGCCAGGTGGAAAAAAGGGGTTAAATCTTGCTGCACGGTGGTAAACGGGTTAAATCTTGCTGTCAGGTGGAAAAAAAAGGATTAAATCTTGCTGCCAGGTGGAAAAAAAAGGATTAAATCTTGCTGCCAGGTGGTAAAAGGGTTAAATCTTGCTGCCAGGTGGGAACAAAGGGTTAAATCTTGCTTGCCAGGTGGAAAAAAGGGGTTAAATCTTGCTGCCAGGTGAAAAAAGGGTTAAATCTTGCTGCCAGGTGGTAAAAGGGTTAAATCTTGCTGCCAGGTGGTAAAAGGGTTAAATCTTGCTGCCAGGTGAAAAAAGGGTTAAATCTTGCTGCCAGGTGGTAAAAGGGTTAAATCTTGCTGACAGGTGAAAAAAGGGTTAAATCTTGCTGCCAGGTGGTAAAAGGGTTAAATCTTGCTTGCCAGGTGATAAAAGGGTTAAATCTTGCTGCCAGGTGGGAACAAAGGGTTAAATCTTGCTTGCCAGGTGGAAAAAAGGGGTTAAATCTTGCTGCCAGGTGGTAAAAGGGTTAAATCTTGCTGCCAGGTGAAAAAAGGGTTAAATCTTGCTGCCAGGTGGTAAAAGGGTTAAATCTTGCTGCCAGGTGGGAACAAAGGGTTAAATCTTGCTTGCCAGGTGGAAAAAAGGGGTTAAATCTTGCTGCCAGGTGGTAAAAGGGTTAAATCTTGCTGCCAGGTGGTAAACAGCTTACATCTTGCTGCCAGGTAGTTAACGGGTTAAATCTTGCTGCCAGGTGGTAAAAGGGATAAATCTTGCTGCAAGGTGGTAAACGGGTTAAATCTTGCTGCCATGTGGAAAAAAGGGGATAAGTCTTGCTGCCATGTGGTAAAAGGGTTAAATCTTGCTGCCAGGTGAAAAAAAAGGGTTAAATCTTGCTGCCAGGTGGAAAAAAGGGGTTAAATCTTGCTGCTAGGTGGTAAAAGGGTTAAATCTTGCTGCCAGGTGGTAAAAAAGGGTTAAATCTTGCTGCCAGGTGGTAAAAGGGTTAAGTCTTGCTGCCACGTGAAAAAAAGGGTTAAATCTTGCTGCCAGGTGGTAAAAGGGTTAAGTCTTGCTGCCACGTGAAAAAAAGGGTTAAATCTTGCTGCCAGGTGGAAAAAAGCGGTTAAATCTTGCTGCCAGGTGGTAAAAGGGTTAAATCTTGCTGCCAGGTGGAAAAAAGGGGTTAAATCTTGCTGCACGGTGGTAAACGGGTTAAATCTTGCTGTCAGGTGGAAAAAAGGGGTTAAATCTTGCTGCCAGGTGGAAAAGAAAGGTTTAAATCTTGCTGCCAGGTGGTAAAAGGGTTAAATCTTGCTGCCAGGTGGAAAAAAGGGGTTAAATCTTGCTGCACGGTGGTAAACGGGTTAAATCTTGCTGTCAGGTGGAAAAAAAAGGATTAAATCTTGCTGCCAGGTGGAAAAAAAAGGATTAAATCTTGCTGCCAGGTGGTAAATGGGTTAAATCTTTCTGCCAGGTAGAAAAAGGGTTAAATGTTGCTGCCAGGTGGTAAAAGGATTAAATCTTGCTGCCAGGTAGTAAACGGGTAAAATCTTGCTGCCAGGTGGTAAAAGGGTTAAATCTTGCTGCAAGGTGAAAAAAGGGTTAAATCTTGCTGCCAGGTGGTAAAAGGGTTAAATCTTGCTTGCCAGGTGATAAAAGGGTTAAATCTTGCTGCCAGGTGGGAACAAAGGGTTAAATCTTGCTTGCCAGGTGGAAAAAAGGGGTTAAATCTTGCTGCCAGGTGGTAAAAGGGTTAAATCTTGCTGCCAGGTGAAAAAAGGGTTAAATCTTGCTGCCAGGTGGTAAAAGGGTTAAATCTTGCTTGCCAGGTGATAAAAGGGTTAAATCTTGCTGCCAGGTGGGAACAAAGGGTTAAATCTTGCTTGCCAGGTGGAAAAAAGGGGTTAAATCTTGCTGCCAGGTGGTAAAAGGGTTAAATCTTGCTGCCAGGTGAAAAAAGGGTTAAATCTTGCTGCCAGGTGGTAAAAGGGTTAAATCTTGCTTGCCAGGTGATAAAAGGGTTAAATCTTGCTGCCAGGTGGGAACAAAGGGTTAAATCTTGCTTGCCAGGTGGAAAAAAGGGGTTAAATCTTGCTGCCAGGTGGTAAAAGGGTTAAATCTTGCTGCCAGGTGAAAAAAGGGTTAAATCTTGCTGCCAGGTGGTAAAAGGGTTAAATCTTGCTGCCAGGTGAAAAAAGGGGTTAAATCTTGCTGCCAGGTGGTAAAAGGGTTAAATCTTGCTGCCAGGTGGTAAAAGGGTTAAATCTTGCTGCCAGGTGGGAACAAAGGGTTAAATCTTGCTTGCCAGGTGGAAAAAAGGGGTTAAATCTTGCTGCCAGGTGGTAAAAGGGTTAAATCTTGCTGCCAGGTGAAAAAAGGGTTAAATCTTGCTGCCAGGTGGTAAAAGGGTTAAATCTTGCTTGCCAGGTGATAAAAGGGTTAAATCTTGCTGCCAGGTAGTTAACGGGTTAAATCTTGCTGCCAGGTGGTAAAAGAGTTAAATCTTGCTTGCCAGGTGATAAAAGGGTTAAATCTTGCTGCCAGGTGGTAAAAGGGTTAAATCTTGCTGCCAGGTGGTAAACAGCTTACATCTTGCTGCCAGGTAGTTAACGGGTTAAATCTTGCTGCCAGGTGGTAAAAGGGATAAATCTTGCTGCAAGGTGGTAAACGGGTTAAATCTTGCTGCCATGTGGAAAAAAGGGGATAAGTCTTGCTGCCATGTGGTAAAAGGGTTAAATCTTGCTGCCAGGTGAAAAAAAAGGGTTAAATCTTGCTGCCAGGTGGAAAAAAGGGGTTAAATCTTGCTGCTAGGTGGTAAAAGGGTTAAATCTTGCTGCCAGGTGGTAAAAAAGGGTTAAATCTTGCTGCCAGGTGGTAAAAGGGTTAAGTCTTGCTGCCACGTGAAAAAAAGGGTTAAATCTTGCTGCCAGGTGGTAAAAGGGTTAAGTCTTGCTGCCACGTGAAAAAAAGGGTTAAATCTTGCTGCCAGGTGGAAAAAAGCGGTTAAATCTTGCTGCCAGGTGGTAAAAGGGTTAAATCTTGCTGCCAGGTGGAAAAAAGGGGTTAAATCTTGCTGCACGGTGGTAAACGGGTTAAATCTTGCTGTCAGGTGGAAAAAAGGGGTTAAATCTTGCTGCCAGGTGGAAAAGAAAGGTTTAAATCTTGCTGCCAGGTGGTAAAAGGGTTAAATCTTGCTGCCAGGTGGAAAAAAGGGGTTAAATCTTGCTGCACGGTGGTAAACGGGTTAAATCTTGCTGTCAGGTGGAAAAAAAAGGATTAAATCTTGCTGCCAGGTGGAAAAAAAAGGATTAAATCTTGCTGCCAGGTGGTAAAAGGGTTAAATCTTGCTGCCAGGTGGGAACAAAGGGTTAAATCTTGCTTGCCAGGTGGAAAAAAGGGGTTAAATCTTGCTGCCAGGTGAAAAAAGGGTTAAATCTTGCTGCCAGGTGGTAAAAGGGTTAAATCTTGCTGCCAGGTGGTAAAAGGGTTAAATCTTGCTGCCAGGTGAAAAAAGGGTTAAATCTTGCTGCCAGGTGGTAAAAGGGTTAAATCTTGCTGACAGGTGAAAAAAGGGTTAAATCTTGCTGCCAGGTGGTAAAAGGGTTAAATCTTGCTTGCCAGGTGATAAAAGGGTTAAATCTTGCTGCCAGGTGGGAACAAAGGGTTAAATCTTGCTTGCCAGGTGGAAAAAAGGGGTTAAATCTTGCTGCCAGGTGGTAAAAGGGTTAAATCTTGCTGCCAGGTGAAAAAAGGGTTAAATCTTGCTGCCAGGTGGTAAAAGGGTTAAATCTTGCTGCCAGGTGGGAACAAAGGGTTAAATCTTGCTTGCCAGGTGGAAAAAAGGGGTTAAATCTTGCTGCCAGGTGGTAAAAGGGTTAAATCTTGCTGCCAGGTGGTAAACAGCTTACATCTTGCTGCCAGGTAGTTAACGGGTTAAATCTTGCTGCCAGGTGGTAAAAGGGATAAATCTTGCTGCAAGGTGGTAAACGGGTTAAATCTTGCTGCCATGTGGAAAAAAGGGGATAAGTCTTGCTGCCATGTGGTAAAAGGGTTAAATCTTGCTGCCAGGTGAAAAAAAAGGGTTAAATCTTGCTGCCAGGTGGAAAAAAGGGGTTAAATCTTGCTGCTAGGTGGTAAAAGGGTTAAATCTTGCTGCCAGGTGGTAAAAAAGGGTTAAATCTTGCTGCCAGGTGGTAAAAGGGTTAAGTCTTGCTGCCACGTGAAAAAAAGGGTTAAATCTTGCTGCCAGGTGGTAAAAGGGTTAAGTCTTGCTGCCACGTGAAAAAAAGGGTTAAATCTTGCTGCCAGGTGGAAAAAAGCGGTTAAATCTTGCTGCCAGGTGGTAAAAGGGTTAAATCTTGCTGCCAGGTGGAAAAAAGGGGTTAAATCTTGCTGCACGGTGGTAAACGGGTTAAATCTTGCTGTCAGGTGGAAAAAAGGGGTTAAATCTTGCTGCCAGGTGGAAAAGAAAGGTTTAAATCTTGCTGCCAGGTGGTAAAAGGGTTAAATCTTGCTGCCAGGTGGAAAAAAGGGGTTAAATCTTGCTGCACGGTGGTAAACGGGTTAAATCTTGCTGTCAGGTGGAAAAAAAAGGATTAAATCTTGCTGCCAGGTGGAAAAAAAAGGATTAAATCTTGCTGCCAGGTGGTAAATGGGTTAAATCTTTCTGCCAGGTAGAAAAAGGGTTAAATGTTGCTGCCAGGTGGTAAAAGGATTAAATCTTGCTGCCAGGTAGTAAACGGGTAAAATCTTGCTGCCAGGTGGTAAAAGGGTTAAATCTTGCTGCAAGGTGAAAAAAGGGTTAAATCTTGCTGCCAGGTGGTAAAAGGGTTAAATCTTGCTTGCCAGGTGATAAAAGGGTTAAATCTTGCTGCCAGGTGGGAACAAAGGGTTAAATCTTGCTTGCCAGGTGGAAAAAAGGGGTTAAATCTTGCTGCCAGGTGGTAAAAGGGTTAAATCTTGCTGCCAGGTGAAAAAAGGGTTAAATCTTGCTGCCAGGTGGTAAAAGGGTTAAATCTTGCTTGCCAGGTGATAAAAGGGTTAAATCTTGCTGCCAGGTGGGAACAAAGGGTTAAATCTTGCTTGCCAGGTGGAAAAAAGGGGTTAAATCTTGCTGCCAGGTGGTAAAAGGGTTAAATCTTGCTGCCAGGTGAAAAAAGGGTTAAATCTTGCTGCCAGGTGGTAAAAGGGTTAAATCTTGCTTGCCAGGTGATAAAAGGGTTAAATCTTGCTGCCAGGTGGGAACAAAGGGTTAAATCTTGCTTGCCAGGTGGAAAAAAGGGGTTAAATCTTGCTGCCAGGTGGTAAAAGGGTTAAATCTTGCTGCCAGGTGAAAAAAGGGTTAAATCTTGCTGCCAGGTGGTAAAAGGGTTAAATCTTGCTGCCAGGTGAAAAAAGGGGTTAAATCTTGCTGCCAGGTGGTAAAAGGGTTAAATCTTGCTGCCAGGTGGTAAAAGGGTTAAATCTTGCTGCCAGGTGGGAACAAAGGGTTAAATCTTGCTTGCCAGGTGGAAAAAAGGGGTTAAATCTTGCTGCCAGGTGGTAAAAGGGTTAAATCTTGCTGCCAGGTGAAAAAAGGGTTAAATCTTGCTGCCAGGTGGTAAAAGGGTTAAATCTTGCTTGCCAGGTGATAAAAGGGTTAAATCTTGCTGCCAGGTAGTTAACGGGTTAAATCTTGCTGCCAGGTGGTAAAAGAGTTAAATCTTGCTTGCCAGGTGATAAAAGGGTTAAATCTTGCTGCCAGGTGGTAAAAGGGTTAAATCTTGCTGCCAGGTGAAAAAAGGGTTAAATCTTGCTGCCAGGTGGTAAAAGGGTTAAATCTTGCTTGCCAGGTGATAAAAGGGTTAAATCTTGCTGCCAGGTGGGAACAAAGGGTTAAATCTTGCTTGCCAGGTGGAAAAAAGGGGTTAAATCTTGCTGCCAGGTGGTAAAAGGGTTAAATCTTGCTGCCAGGTGAAAAAAGGGTTAAATCTTGCTGCCAGGTGGTAAAAGGGTTAAATCTTGCTTGCCAGGTGATAAAAGGGTTAAATCTTGCTGCCAGGTGGGAACAAAGGGTTAAATCTTGCTTGCCAGGTGGAAAAAAGGGGTTAAATCTTGCTGCCAGGTGGTAAAAGGGTTAAATCTTGCTGCCAGGTGAAAAAAGGGTTAAATCTTGCTGCCAGGTGGTAAAAGGGTTAAATCTTGCTGCCAGGTGGGAACAAAGGGTTAAATCTTGCTTGCCAGGTGGAAAAAAGGGGTTAAATCTTGCTGCCAGGTGGTAAAAGGGTTAAATCTTGCTGCCAGGTGAAAAAAGGGTTAAATCTTGCTGCCAGGTGGTAAAAGGGTTAAATCTTGCTTGCCAGGTGATAAAAGGGTTAAATCTTGCTGCCAGGTGGGAACAAAGGGTTAAATCTTGCTTGCCAGGTGGAAAAAAGGGGTTAAATCTTGCTGCCAGGTGGTAAAAGGGTTAAATCTTGCTGCCAGGTGAAAAAAGGGTTAAATCTTGCTGCCAGGTGGTAAAAGGGTTAAATCTTGCTGCCAGGTGAAAAAAGGGGTTAAATCTTGCTGCCAGGTGGTAAAAGGGTTAAATCTTGCTGCCAGGTGGTAAAAGGGTTAAATCTTGCTGCCAGGTGGGAACAAAGGGTTAAATCTTGCTTGCCAGGTGGAAAAAAGGGGTTAAATCTTGCTGCCAGGTGGTAAAAGGGTTAAATCTTGCTGCCAGGTGAAAAAAGGGTTAAATCTTGCTGCCAGGTGGTAAAAGGGTTAAATCTTGCTTGCCAGGTGATAAAAGGGTTAAATCTTGCTGCCAGGTAGTTAACGGGTTAAATCTTGCTGCCAGGTGGTAAAAGAGTTAAATCTTGCTTGCCAGGTGATAAAAGGGTTAAATCTTGCTGCCAGGTGGTAAAAGGGTTAAATCTTGCTGCCAGGTGGTAAACAGCTTACATCTTGCTGCCAGGTAGTTAACGGGTTAAATCTTGCTGCCAGGTGGTAAAAGGGATAAATCTTGCTGCAAGGTGGTAAACGGGTTAAATCTTGCTGCCATGTGGAAAAAAGGGGATAAGTCTTGCTGCCATGTGGTAAAAGGGTTAAATCTTGCTGCCAGGTGAAAAAAAAGGGTTAAATCTTGCTGCCAGGTGGAAAAAAGGGGTTAAATCTTGCTGCTAGGTGGTAAAAGGGTTAAATCTTGCTGCCAGGTGGTAAAAAAGGGTTAAATCTTGCTGCCAGGTGGTAAAAGGGTTAAGTCTTGCTGCCACGTGAAAAAAAGGGTTAAATCTTGCTGCCAGGTGGTAAAAGGGTTAAGTCTTGCTGCCACGTGAAAAAAAGGGTTAAATCTTGCTGCCAGGTGGAAAAAAGCGGTTAAATCTTGCTGCCAGGTGGTAAAAGGGTTAAATCTTGCTGCCAGGTGGAAAAAAGGGGTTAAATCTTGCTGCACGGTGGTAAACGGGTTAAATCTTGCTGTCAGGTGGAAAAAAGGGGTTAAATCTTGCTGCCAGGTGGAAAAGAAAGGTTTAAATCTTGCTGCCAGGTGGTAAAAGGGTTAAATCTTGCTGCCAGGTGGAAAAAAGGGGTTAAATCTTGCTGCACGGTGGTAAACGGGTTAAATCTTGCTGTCAGGTGGAAAAAAAAGGATTAAATCTTGCTGCCAGGTGGAAAAAAAAGGATTAAATCTTGCTGCCAGGTGGTAAAAGGGTTAAATCTTGCTGCCAGGTGGGAACAAAGGGTTAAATCTTGCTTGCCAGGTGGAAAAAAGGGGTTAAATCTTGCTGCCAGGTGAAAAAAGGGTTAAATCTTGCTGCCAGGTGGTAAAAGGGTTAAATCTTGCTGCCAGGTGGTAAAAGGGTTAAATCTTGCTGCCAGGTGAAAAAAGGGTTAAATCTTGCTGCCAGGTGGTAAAAGGGTTAAATCTTGCTGACAGGTGAAAAAAGGGTTAAATCTTGCTGCCAGGTGGTAAAAGGGTTAAATCTTGCTTGCCAGGTGATAAAAGGGTTAAATCTTGCTGCCAGGTGGGAACAAAGGGTTAAATCTTGCTTGCCAGGTGGAAAAAAGGGGTTAAATCTTGCTGCCAGGTGGTAAAAGGGTTAAATCTTGCTGCCAGGTGAAAAAAGGGTTAAATCTTGCTGCCAGGTGGTAAAAGGGTTAAATCTTGCTGCCAGGTGGGAACAAAGGGTTAAATCTTGCTTGCCAGGTGGAAAAAAGGGGTTAAATCTTGCTGCCAGGTGGTAAAAGGGTTAAATCTTGCTGCCAGGTGGTAAACAGCTTACATCTTGCTGCCAGGTAGTTAACGGGTTAAATCTTGCTGCCAGGTGGTAAAAGGGATAAATCTTGCTGCAAGGTGGTAAACGGGTTAAATCTTGCTGCCATGTGGAAAAAAGGGGATAAGTCTTGCTGCCATGTGGTAAAAGGGTTAAATCTTGCTGCCAGGTGAAAAAAAAGGGTTAAATCTTGCTGCCAGGTGGAAAAAAGGGGTTAAATCTTGCTGCTAGGTGGTAAAAGGGTTAAATCTTGCTGCCAGGTGGTAAAAAAGGGTTAAATCTTGCTGCCAGGTGGTAAAAGGGTTAAGTCTTGCTGCCACGTGAAAAAAAGGGTTAAATCTTGCTGCCAGGTGGTAAAAGGGTTAAGTCTTGCTGCCACGTGAAAAAAAGGGTTAAATCTTGCTGCCAGGTGGAAAAAAGCGGTTAAATCTTGCTGCCAGGTGGTAAAAGGGTTAAATCTTGCTGCCAGGTGGAAAAAAGGGGTTAAATCTTGCTGCACGGTGGTAAACGGGTTAAATCTTGCTGTCAGGTGGAAAAAAGGGGTTAAATCTTGCTGCCAGGTGGAAAAGAAAGGTTTAAATCTTGCTGCCAGGTGGTAAAAGGGTTAAATCTTGCTGCCAGGTGGAAAAAAGGGGTTAAATCTTGCTGCACGGTGGTAAACGGGTTAAATCTTGCTGTCAGGTGGAAAAAAAAGGATTAAATCTTGCTGCCAGGTGGAAAAAAAAGGATTAAATCTTGCTGCCAGGTGGTAAATGGGTTAAATCTTTCTGCCAGGTAGAAAAAGGGTTAAATGTTGCTGCCAGGTGGTAAAAGGATTAAATCTTGCTGCCAGGTAGTAAACGGGTAAAATCTTGCTGCCAGGTGGTAAAAGGGTTAAATCTTGCTGCAAGGTGAAAAAAGGGTTAAATCTTGCTGCCAGGTGGTAAAAGGGTTAAATCTTGCTTGCCAGGTGATAAAAGGGTTAAATCTTGCTGCCAGGTGGGAACAAAGGGTTAAATCTTGCTTGCCAGGTGGAAAAAAGGGGTTAAATCTTGCTGCCAGGTGGTAAAAGGGTTAAATCTTGCTGCCAGGTGAAAAAAGGGTTAAATCTTGCTGCCAGGTGGTAAAAGGGTTAAATCTTGCTTGCCAGGTGATAAAAGGGTTAAATCTTGCTGCCAGGTGGGAACAAAGGGTTAAATCTTGCTTGCCAGGTGGAAAAAAGGGGTTAAATCTTGCTGCCAGGTGGTAAAAGGGTTAAATCTTGCTGCCAGGTGAAAAAAGGGTTAAATCTTGCTGCCAGGTGGTAAAAGGGTTAAATCTTGCTTGCCAGGTGATAAAAGGGTTAAATCTTGCTGCCAGGTGGGAACAAAGGGTTAAATCTTGCTTGCCAGGTGGAAAAAAGGGGTTAAATCTTGCTGCCAGGTGGTAAAAGGGTTAAATCTTGCTGCCAGGTGAAAAAAGGGTTAAATCTTGCTGCCAGGTGGTAAAAGGGTTAAATCTTGCTGCCAGGTGAAAAAAGGGGTTAAATCTTGCTGCCAGGTGGTAAAAGGGTTAAATCTTGCTGCCAGGTGGTAAAAGGGTTAAATCTTGCTGCCAGGTGGGAACAAAGGGTTAAATCTTGCTTGCCAGGTGGAAAAAAGGGGTTAAATCTTGCTGCCAGGTGGTAAAAGGGTTAAATCTTGCTGCCAGGTGAAAAAAGGGTTAAATCTTGCTGCCAGGTGGTAAAAGGGTTAAATCTTGCTTGCCAGGTGATAAAAGGGTTAAATCTTGCTGCCAGGTAGTTAACGGGTTAAATCTTGCTGCCAGGTGGTAAAAGAGTTAAATCTTGCTTGCCAGGTGATAAAAGGGTTAAATCTTGCTGCCAGGTGGTAAAAGGGTTAAATCTTGCTGCCAGGTGAAAAAAGGGTTAAATCTTGCTGCCAGGTGGTAAAAGGGTTAAATCTTGCTTGCCAGGTGATAAAAGGGTTAAATCTTGCTGCCAGGTGGGAACAAAGGGTTAAATCTTGCTTGCCAGGTGGAAAAAAGGGGTTAAATCTTGCTGCCAGGTGGTAAAAGGGTTAAATCTTGCTGCCAGGTGAAAAAAGGGTTAAATCTTGCTGCCAGGTGGTAAAAGGGTTAAATCTTGCTTGCCAGGTGATAAAAGGGTTAAATCTTGCTGCCAGGTGGGAACAAAGGGTTAAATCTTGCTTGCCAGGTGGAAAAAAGGGGTTAAATCTTGCTGCCAGGTGGTAAAAGGGTTAAATCTTGCTGCCAGGTGAAAAAAGGGTTAAATCTTGCTGCCAGGTGGTAAAAGGGTTAAATCTTGCTGCCAGGTGGGAACAAAGGGTTAAATCTTGCTTGCCAGGTGGAAAAAAGGGGTTAAATCTTGCTGCCAGGTGGTAAAAGGGTTAAATCTTGCTGCCAGGTGGTAAACAGCTTACATCTTGCTGCCAGGTAGTTAACGGGTTAAATCTTGCTGCCAGGTGGTAAAAGGGATAAATCTTGCTGCAAGGTGGTAAACGGGTTAAATCTTGCTGCCATGTGGAAAAAAGGGGATAAGTCTTGCTGCCATGTGGTAAAAGGGTTAAATCTTGCTGCCAGGTGAAAAAAAAGGGTTAAATCTTGCTGCCAGGTGGAAAAAAGGGGTTAAATCTTGCTGCTAGGTGGTAAAAGGGTTAAATCTTGCTGCCAGGTGGTAAAAAAGGGTTAAATCTTGCTGCCAGGTGGTAAAAGGGTTAAGTCTTGCTGCCACGTGAAAAAAAGGGTTAAATCTTGCTGCCAGGTGGTAAAAGGGTTAAGTCTTGCTGCCACGTGAAAAAAAGGGTTAAATCTTGCTGCCAGGTGGAAAAAAGCGGTTAAATCTTGCTGCCAGGTGGTAAAAGGGTTAAATCTTGCTGCCAGGTGGAAAAAAGGGGTTAAATCTTGCTGCACGGTGGTAAACGGGTTAAATCTTGCTGTCAGGTGGAAAAAAGGGGTTAAATCTTGCTGCCAGGTGGAAAAGAAAGGTTTAAATCTTGCTGCCAGGTGGTAAAAGGGTTAAATCTTGCTGCCAGGTGGAAAAAAGGGGTTAAATCTTGCTGCACGGTGGTAAACGGGTTAAATCTTGCTGTCAGGTGGAAAAAAAAGGATTAAATCTTGCTGCCAGGTGGAAAAAAAAGGATTAAATCTTGCTGCCAGGTGGTAAATGGGTTAAATCTTTCTGCCAGGTAGAAAAAGGGTTAAATGTTGCTGCCAGGTGGTAAAAGGATTAAATCTTGCTGCCAGGTAGTAAACGGGTAAAATCTTGCTGCCAGGTGGTAAAAGGGTTAAATCTTGCTGCAAGGTGAAAAAAGGGTTAAATCTTGCTGCCAGGTGGTAAAAGGGTTAAATCTTGCTTGCCAGGTGATAAAAGGGTTAAATCTTGCTGCCAGGTGGGAACAAAGGGTTAAATCTTGCTTGCCAGGTGGAAAAAAGGGGTTAAATCTTGCTGCCAGGTGGTAAAAGGGTTAAATCTTGCTGCCAGGTGAAAAAAGGGTTAAATCTTGCTGCCAGGTGGTAAAAGGGTTAAATCTTGCTTGCCAGGTGATAAAAGGGTTAAATCTTGCTGCCAGGTGGGAACAAAGGGTTAAATCTTGCTTGCCAGGTGGAAAAAAGGGGTTAAATCTTGCTGCCAGGTGGTAAAAGGGTTAAATCTTGCTGCCAGGTGAAAAAAGGGTTAAATCTTGCTGCCAGGTGGTAAAAGGGTTAAATCTTGCTTGCCAGGTGATAAAAGGGTTAAATCTTGCTGCCAGGTGGGAACAAAGGGTTAAATCTTGCTTGCCAGGTGGAAAAAAGGGGTTAAATCTTGCTGCCAGGTGGTAAAAGGGTTAAATCTTGCTGCCAGGTGAAAAAAGGGTTAAATCTTGCTGCCAGGTGGTAAAAGGGTTAAATCTTGCTGCCAGGTGAAAAAAGGGGTTAAATCTTGCTGCCAGGTGGTAAAAGGGTTAAATCTTGCTGCCAGGTGGTAAAAGGGTTAAATCTTGCTGCCAGGTGGGAACAAAGGGTTAAATCTTGCTTGCCAGGTGGAAAAAAGGGGTTAAATCTTGCTGCCAGGTGGTAAAAGGGTTAAATCTTGCTGCCAGGTGAAAAAAGGGTTAAATCTTGCTGCCAGGTGGTAAAAGGGTTAAATCTTGCTTGCCAGGTGATAAAAGGGTTAAATCTTGCTGCCAGGTAGTTAACGGGTTAAATCTTGCTGCCAGGTGGTAAAAGAGTTAAATCTTGCTTGCCAGGTGATAAAAGGGTTAAATCTTGCTGCCAGGTGGTAAAAGGGTTAAATCTTGCTGCCAGGTGAAAAAAGGGTTAAATCTTGCTGCCAGGTGGTAAAAGGGTTAAATCTTGCTTGCCAGGTGATAAAAGGGTTAAATCTTGCTGCCAGGTGGGAACAAAGGGTTAAATCTTGCTTGCCAGGTGGAAAAAAGGGGTTAAATCTTGCTGCCAGGTGGTAAAAGGGTTAAATCTTGCTGACAGGTGAAAAAAGGGTTAAATCTTGCTGCCAGGTGGTAAAAGGGTTAAATCTTGCTTGCCAGGTGATAAAAGGGTTAAATCTTGCTGCCAGGTGGGAACAAAGGGTTAAATCTTGCTTGCCAGGTGGAAAAAAGGGGTTAAATCTTGCTGCCAGGTGGTAAAAGGGTTAAATCTTGCTGCCAGGTGAAAAAAGGGTTAAATCTTGCTGCCAGGTGGTAAAAGGGTTAAATCTTGCTGCCAGGTGGGAACAAAGGGTTAAATCTTGCTTGCCAGGTGGAAAAAAGGGGTTAAATCTTGCTGCCAGGTGGTAAAAGGGTTAAATCTTGCTGCCAGGTGGTAAACAGCTTACATCTTGCTGCCAGGTAGTTAACGGGTTAAATCTTGCTGCCAGGTGGTAAAAGGGATAAATCTTGCTGCAAGGTGGTAAACGGGTTAAATCTTGCTGCCATGTGGAAAAAAGGGGATAAGTCTTGCTGCCATGTGGTAAAAGGGTTAAATCTTGCTGCCAGGTGAAAAAAAAGGGTTAAATCTTGCTGCCAGGTGGAAAAAAGGGGTTAAATCTTGCTGCTAGGTGGTAAAAGGGTTAAATCTTGCTGCCAGGTGGTAAAAAAGGGTTAAATCTTGCTGCCAGGTGGTAAAAGGGTTAAGTCTTGCTGCCACGTGAAAAAAAGGGTTAAATCTTGCTGCCAGGTGGTAAAAGGGTTAAGTCTTGCTGCCACGTGAAAAAAAGGGTTAAATCTTGCTGCCAGGTGGAAAAAAGCGGTTAAATCTTGCTGCCAGGTGGTAAAAGGGTTAAATCTTGCTGCCAGGTGGAAAAAAGGGGTTAAATCTTGCTGCACGGTGGTAAACGGGTTAAATCTTGCTGTCAGGTGGAAAAAAGGGGTTAAATCTTGCTGCCAGGTGGAAAAGAAAGGTTTAAATCTTGCTGCCAGGTGGTAAAAGGGTTAAATCTTGCTGCCAGGTGGAAAAAAGGGGTTAAATCTTGCTGCACGGTGGTAAACGGGTTAAATCTTGCTGTCAGGTGGAAAAAAAAGGGTTAAATCTTGCTGCCAGGTGAAAAAAGGGTTAAATCTTGCTGCCAGGTGGTAAAAGGGTTAAATCTTGCTTGCCAGGTGATAAAAGGGTTAAATCTTGCTGCCAGGTGGGAACAAAGGGTTAAATCTTGCTTGCCAGGTGGAAAAAAGGGGTTAAATCTTGCTGCCAGGTGGTAAAAGGGTTAAATCTTGCTGCCAGGTGAAAAAAGGGTTAAATCTTGCTGCCAGGTGGTAAAAGGGTTAAATCTTGCTGCCAGGTGGGAACAAAGGGTTAAATCTTGCTTGCCAGGTGGAAAAAAGGGGTTAAATCTTGCTGCCAGGTGGTAAAAGGGTTAAATCTTGCTGCCAGGTGAAAAAAGGGTTAAATCTTGCTGCCAGGTGGTAAAAGGGTTAAATCTTGCTTGCCAGGTGATAAAAGGGTTAAATCTTGCTGCCAGGTAGTTAACGGGTTAAATCTTGCTGCCAGGTGGTAAAAGAGTTAAATCTTGCTTGCCAGGTGATAAAAGGGTTAAATCTTGCTGCCAGGTGGGAACAAAGGGTTAAATCTTGCTTGCCAGGTGGAAAAAAGGGGTTAAATCTTGCTGCCAGGTGGTAAAAGGGTTAAATCTTGCTGCCAGGTGAAAAAAGGGTTAAATCTTGCTGCCAGGTGGTAAAAGGGTTAAATCTTGCTGCCAGGTGGGAACAAAGGGTTAAATCTTGCTTGCCAGGTGGAAAAAAGGGGTTAAATCTTGCTGCCAGGTGGTAAAAGGGTTAAATCTTGCTGCCAGGTGAAAAAAGGGTTAAATCTTGCTGCCAGGTGGTAAAAGGGTTAAATCTTGCTTGCCAGGTGATAAAAGGGTTAAATCTTGCTGCCAGGTAGTTAACGGGTTAAATCTTGCTGCCAGGTGGTAAAAGAGTTAAATCTTGCTTGCCAGGTGATAAAAGGGTTAAATCTTGCTGCCAGGTGGTAAAAGGGTTAAATCTTGCTGCCAGGTGAAAAAAGGGTTAAATCTTGCTGCCAGGTGGTAAAAGGGTTAAATCTTGCTTGCCAGGTGATAAAAGGGTTAAATCTTGCTGCCAGGTGGGAACAAAGGGTTAAATCTTGCTTGCCAGGTGGAAAAAAGGGGTTAAATCTTGCTGCCAGGTGGTAAAAGGGTTAAATCTTGCTGCCAGGTGAAAAAAGGGTTAAATCTTGCTGCCAGGTGGTAAAAGGGTTAAATCTTGCTTGCCAGGTGATAAAAGGGTTAAATCTTGCTGCCAGGTGGGAACAAAGGGTTAAATCTTGCTTGCCAGGTGGAAAAAAGGGGTTAAATCTTGCTGCCAGGTGGTAAAAGGGTTAAATCTTGCTGCCAGGTGAAAAAAGGGTTAAATCTTGCTGCCAGGTGGTAAAAGGGTTAAATCTTGCTGCCAGGTGGGAACAAAGGGTTAAATCTTGCTTGCCAGGTGGAAAAAAGGGGTTAAATCTTGCTGCCAGGTGGTAAAAGGGTTAAATCTTGCTGCCAGGTGGTAAACAGCTTACATCTTGCTGCCAGGTAGTTAACGGGTTAAATCTTGCTGCCAGGTGGTAAAAGGGATAAATCTTGCTGCAAGGTGGTAAACGGGTTAAATCTTGCTGCCATGTGGAAAAAAGGGGATAAGTCTTGCTGCCATGTGGTAAAAGGGTTAAATCTTGCTGCCAGGTGAAAAAAAAGGGTTAAATCTTGCTGCCAGGTGGAAAAAAGGGGTTAAATCTTGCTGCTAGGTGGTAAAAGGGTTAAATCTTGCTGCCAGGTGGTAAAAAAGGGTTAAATCTTGCTGCCAGGTGGTAAAAGGGTTAAGTCTTGCTGCCACGTGAAAAAAAGGGTTAAATCTTGCTGCCAGGTGGTAAAAGGGTTAAGTCTTGCTGCCACGTGAAAAAAAGGGTTAAATCTTGCTGCCAGGTGGAAAAAAGCGGTTAAATCTTGCTGCCAGGTGGTAAAAGGGTTAAATCTTGCTGCCAGGTGGAAAAAAGGGGTTAAATCTTGCTGCACGGTGGTAAACGGGTTAAATCTTGCTGTCAGGTGGAAAAAAGGGGTTAAATCTTGCTGCCAGGTGGAAAAGAAAGGTTTAAATCTTGCTGCCAGGTGGTAAAAGGGTTAAATCTTGCTGCCAGGTGGAAAAAAGGGGTTAAATCTTGCTGCACGGTGGTAAACGGGTTAAATCTTGCTGTCAGGTGGAAAAAAAAGGATTAAATCTTGCTGCCAGGTGGAAAAAAAAGGATTAAATCTTGCTGCCAGGTGGTAAATGGGTTAAATCTTTCTGCCAGGTAGAAAAAGGGTTAAATGTTGCTGCCAGGTGGTAAAAGGATTAAATCTTGCTGCCAGGTAGTAAACGGGTAAAATCTTGCTGCCAGGTGGTAAAAGGGTTAAATCTTGCTGCAAGGTGAAAAAAGGGTTAAATCTTGCTGCCAGGTGGTAAAAGGGTTAAATCTTGCTTGCCAGGTGATAAAAGGGTTAAATCTTGCTGCCAGGTGGGAACAAAGGGTTAAATCTTGCTTGCCAGGTGGAAAAAAGGGGTTAAATCTTGCTGCCAGGTGGTAAAAGGGTTAAATCTTGCTGCCAGGTGAAAAAAGGGTTAAATCTTGCTGCCAGGTGGTAAAAGGGTTAAATCTTGCTTGCCAGGTGATAAAAGGGTTAAATCTTGCTGCCAGGTGGGAACAAAGGGTTAAATCTTGCTTGCCAGGTGGAAAAAAGGGGTTAAATCTTGCTGCCAGGTGGTAAAAGGGTTAAATCTTGCTGCCAGGTGAAAAAAGGGTTAAATCTTGCTGCCAGGTGGTAAAAGGGTTAAATCTTGCTTGCCAGGTGATAAAAGGGTTAAATCTTGCTGCCAGGTGGGAACAAAGGGTTAAATCTTGCTTGCCAGGTGGAAAAAAGGGGTTAAATCTTGCTGCCAGGTGGTAAAAGGGTTAAATCTTGCTGCCAGGTGAAAAAAGGGTTAAATCTTGCTGCCAGGTGGTAAAAGGGTTAAATCTTGCTGCCAGGTGAAAAAAGGGGTTAAATCTTGCTGCCAGGTGGTAAAAGGGTTAAATCTTGCTGCCAGGTGGTAAAAGGGTTAAATCTTGCTGCCAGGTGGGAACAAAGGGTTAAATCTTGCTTGCCAGGTGGAAAAAAGGGGTTAAATCTTGCTGCCAGGTGGTAAAAGGGTTAAATCTTGCTGCCAGGTGAAAAAAGGGTTAAATCTTGCTGCCAGGTGGTAAAAGGGTTAAATCTTGCTTGCCAGGTGATAAAAGGGTTAAATCTTGCTGCCAGGTAGTTAACGGGTTAAATCTTGCTGCCAGGTGGTAAAAGAGTTAAATCTTGCTTGCCAGGTGATAAAAGGGTTAAATCTTGCTGCCAGGTGGTAAAAGGGTTAAATCTTGCTGCCAGGTGAAAAAAGGGTTAAATCTTGCTGCCAGGTGGTAAAAGGGTTAAATCTTGCTTGCCAGGTGATAAAAGGGTTAAATCTTGCTGCCAGGTGGGAACAAAGGGTTAAATCTTGCTTGCCAGGTGGAAAAAAGGGGTTAAATCTTGCTGCCAGGTGGTAAAAGGGTTAAATCTTGCTGACAGGTGAAAAAAGGGTTAAATCTTGCTGCCAGGTGGTAAAAGGGTTAAATCTTGCTTGCCAGGTGATAAAAGGGTTAAATCTTGCTGCCAGGTGGGAACAAAGGGTTAAATCTTGCTTGCCAGGTGGAAAAAAGGGGTTAAATCTTGCTGCCAGGTGGTAAAAGGGTTAAATCTTGCTGCCAGGTGAAAAAAGGGTTAAATCTTGCTGCCAGGTGGTAAAAGGGTTAAATCTTGCTGCCAGGTGGGAACAAAGGGTTAAATCTTGCTTGCCAGGTGGAAAAAAGGGGTTAAATCTTGCTGCCAGGTGGTAAAAGGGTTAAATCTTGCTGCCAGGTGGTAAACAGCTTACATCTTGCTGCCAGGTAGTTAACGGGTTAAATCTTGCTGCCAGGTGGTAAAAGGGATAAATCTTGCTGCAAGGTGGTAAACGGGTTAAATCTTGCTGCCATGTGGAAAAAAGGGGATAAGTCTTGCTGCCATGTGGTAAAAGGGTTAAATCTTGCTGCCAGGTGAAAAAAAAGGGTTAAATCTTGCTGCCAGGTGGAAAAAAGGGGTTAAATCTTGCTGCTAGGTGGTAAAAGGGTTAAATCTTGCTGCCAGGTGGTAAAAAAGGGTTAAATCTTGCTGCCAGGTGGTAAAAGGGTTAAGTCTTGCTGCCACGTGAAAAAAAGGGTTAAATCTTGCTGCCAGGTGGTAAAAGGGTTAAGTCTTGCTGCCACGTGAAAAAAAGGGTTAAATCTTGCTGCCAGGTGGAAAAAAGCGGTTAAATCTTGCTGCCAGGTGGTAAAAGGGTTAAATCTTGCTGCCAGGTGGAAAAAAGGGGTTAAATCTTGCTGCACGGTGGTAAACGGGTTAAATCTTGCTGTCAGGTGGAAAAAAGGGGTTAAATCTTGCTGCCAGGTGGAAAAGAAAGGTTTAAATCTTGCTGCCAGGTGGTAAAAGGGTTAAATCTTGCTGCCAGGTGGAAAAAAGGGGTTAAATCTTGCTGCACGGTGGTAAACGGGTTAAATCTTGCTGTCAGGTGGAAAAAAAAGGGTTAAATCTTGCTGCCAGGTGAAAAAAGGGTTAAATCTTGCTGCCAGGTGGTAAAAGGGTTAAATCTTGCTTGCCAGGTGATAAAAGGGTTAAATCTTGCTGCCAGGTGGGAACAAAGGGTTAAATCTTGCTTGCCAGGTGGAAAAAAGGGGTTAAATCTTGCTGCCAGGTGGTAAAAGGGTTAAATCTTGCTGCCAGGTGAAAAAAGGGTTAAATCTTGCTGCCAGGTGGTAAAAGGGTTAAATCTTGCTGCCAGGTGGGAACAAAGGGTTAAATCTTGCTTGCCAGGTGGAAAAAAGGGGTTAAATCTTGCTGCCAGGTGGTAAAAGGGTTAAATCTTGCTGCCAGGTGAAAAAAGGGTTAAATCTTGCTGCCAGGTGGTAAAAGGGTTAAATCTTGCTTGCCAGGTGATAAAAGGGTTAAATCTTGCTGCCAGGTAGTTAACGGGTTAAATCTTGCTGCCAGGTGGTAAAAGAGTTAAATCTTGCTTGCCAGGTGATAAAAGGGTTAAATCTTGCTGCCAGGTGGGAACAAAGGGTTAAATCTTGCTTGCCAGGTGGAAAAAAGGGGTTAAATCTTGCTGCCAGGTGGTAAAAGGGTTAAATCTTGCTGCCAGGTGAAAAAAGGGTTAAATCTTGCTGCCAGGTGGTAAAAGGGTTAAATCTTGCTGCCAGGTGGGAACAAAGGGTTAAATCTTGCTTGCCAGGTGGAAAAAAGGGGTTAAATCTTGCTGCCAGGTGGTAAAAGGGTTAAATCTTGCTGCCAGGTGAAAAAAGGGTTAAATCTTGCTGCCAGGTGGTAAAAGGGTTAAATCTTGCTTGCCAGGTGATAAAAGGGTTAAATCTTGCTGCCAGGTAGTTAACGGGTTAAATCTTGCTGCCAGGTGGTAAAAGAGTTAAATCTTGCTTGCCAGGTGATAAAAGGGTTAAATCTTGCTGCCAGGTGGTAAAAGGGTTAAATCTTGCTGCCAGGTGAAAAAAGGGTTAAATCTTGCTGCCAGGTGGTAAAAGGGTTAAATCTTGCTTGCCAGGTGATAAAAGGGTTAAATCTTGCTGCCAGGTGGGAACAAAGGGTTAAATCTTGCTTGCCAGGTGGAAAAAAGGGGTTAAATCTTGCTGCCAGGTGGTAAAAGGGTTAAATCTTGCTGCCAGGTGAAAAAAGGGTTAAATCTTGCTGCCAGGTGGTAAAAGGGTTAAATCTTGCTTGCCAGGTGATAAAAGGGTTAAATCTTGCTGCCAGGTGGGAACAAAGGGTTAAATCTTGCTTGCCAGGTGGAAAAAAGGGGTTAAATCTTGCTGCCAGGTGGTAAAAGGGTTAAATCTTGCTGCCAGGTGAAAAAAGGGTTAAATCTTGCTGCCAGGTGGTAAAAGGGTTAAATCTTGCTGCCAGGTGGGAACAAAGGGTTAAATCTTGCTTGCCAGGTGGAAAAAAGGGGTTAAATCTTGCTGCCAGGTGGTAAAAGGGTTAAATCTTGCTGCCAGGTGGTAAACAGCTTACATCTTGCTGCCAGGTAGTTAACGGGTTAAATCTTGCTGCCAGGTGGTAAAAGGGATAAATCTTGCTGCAAGGTGGTAAACGGGTTAAATCTTGCTGCCATGTGGAAAAAAGGGGATAAGTCTTGCTGCCATGTGGTAAAAGGGTTAAATCTTGCTGCCAGGTGAAAAAAAAGGGTTAAATCTTGCTGCCAGGTGGAAAAAAGGGGTTAAATCTTGCTGCCAGGTGGTAAAAGGGTTAAATCTTGCTGCCAGGTGGAAAAAAGGGGTTAAATCTTGCTGCACGGTGGTAAACGGGTTAAATCTTGCTGTCAGGTGGAAAAAAGGGGTTAAATCTTGCTGCCAGGTGGAAAAGAAAGGTTTAAATCTTGCTGCCAGGTGGTAAAAGGGTTAAATCTTGCTGCCAGGTGGAAAAAAGGGGTTAAATCTTGCTGCACGGTGGTAAACGGGTTAAATCTTGCTGTCAGGTGGAAAAAAAAGGATTAAATCTTGCTGCCAGGTGGAAAAAAAAGGATTAAATCTTGCTGCCAGGTGGTAAATGGGTTAAATCTTTCTGCCAGGTAGAAAAAGGGTTAAATGTTGCTGCCAGGTGGTAAAAGGATTAAATCTTGCTGCCAGGTAGTAAACGGGTAAAATCTTGCTGCCAGGTGGTAAAAGGGTTAAATCTTGCTGCAAGGTGAAAAAAGGGTTAAATCTTGCTGCCAGGTGGTAAAAGGGTTAAATCTTGCTTGCCAGGTGATAAAAGGGTTAAATCTTGCTGCCAGGTGGGAACAAAGGGTTAAATCTTGCTTGCCAGGTGGAAAAAAGGGGTTAAATCTTGCTGCCAGGTGGTAAAAGGGTTAAATCTTGCTGCCAGGTTAAAAAAGGGTTAAATCTTGCTGCCAGGTGGTAAAAGGGTTAAATCTTGCTGCCAGGTGAAAAAAGGGGTTAAATCTTGCTGCCAGGTGGTAAAAGGGTTAAATCTTGCTGCCAGGTGGTAAAAGGGTTAAATCTTGCTTGCCAGGTGATAAAAGGGTTAAATCTTGCTGCCAGGTGGGAACAAAGGGTTAAATCTTGCTTGCCAGGTGGAAAAAAGGGGTTAAATCTTGCTGCCAGGTGGTAAAAGGGTTAAATCTTGCTGCCAGGTGAAAAAAGGGTTAAATCTTGCTGCCAGGTGGTAAAAGGGTTAAATCTTGCTGCCAGGTGGTAAAAGGGTTAAGTCTTGCTGCCACGTGAAAAAAAGGGTTAAATCTTGCTGCCAGGTGGTAAAAGGGTTAAGTCTTGCTGCCACGTGAAAAAAAGGGTTAAATCTTGCTGCCAGGTGGAAAAAAGCGGTTAAATCTTGCTGCCAGGTGGTAAAAGGGTTAAATCTTGCTGCCAGGTGGAAAAAAGGGGTTAAATCTTGCTGCACGGTGGTAAACGGGTTAAATCTTGCTGTCAGGTGGAAAAAAGGGGTTAAATCTTGCTGCCAGGTGGAAAAGAAAGGTTTAAATCTTGCTGCCAGGTGGTAAAAGGGTTAAATCTTGCTGCCAGTTGGTAAACGGGTTAAATCTAGCTGCCAGCTAGAAAAATGGGTTAAATCTTGCTGCCAGTTGGTAAACGGCTTAAATCTTGCTGCCATGTAGAAAAAAGGGTTAAATTTTGCTGCCAGGTGGTAAAAGGGTTAAATCTTGCTGCCAGGTGGAAAAAAGCGGTTAAATCTTGCTGCCAGGTGGGATAAAAAAAGGATTAAATCTTGCTGCCAGGTGGTAAACGTGTTAAATCTTGCTGCCAGGTAGTTAACGGGTTAAATCTTGCTGCCAGGTGGTAAAAGAGTTAAATCTTGCTTGCCAGGTGATAAAAGGGTTAAATCTTGCTGCCAGGTGGTAAAAGGGTTAAATCTTGCTGCCAGGTGAAAAAAGGGTTAAATCTTGCTGCCAGGTGGTAAAAGGGTTAAATCTTGCTTGCCAGGTGATAAAAGGGTTAAATCTTGCTGCCAGGTGGGAACAAAGGGTTAAATCTTGCTTGCCAGGTGGAAAAAAGGGGTTAAATCTTGCTGCCAGGTGGTAAAAGGGTTAAATCTTGCTGCCAGGTGAAAAAAGGGTTAAATCTTGCTGCCAGGTGGTAAAAGGGTTAAATCTTGCTTGCCAGGTGATAAAAGGGTTAAATCTTGCTGCCAGGTGGGAACAAAGGGTTAAATCTTGCTTGCCAGGTGGAAAAAAGGGGTTAAATCTTGCTGCCAGGTGGTAAAAGGGTTAAATCTTGCTGCCAGGTGAAAAAAGGGTTAAATCTTGCTGCCAGGTGGTAAAAGGGTTAAATCTTGCTGCCAGGTGGGAACAAAGGGTTAAATCTTGCTTGCCAGGTGGAAAAAAGGGGTTAAATCTTGCTGCCAGGTGGTAAAAGGGTTAAATCTTGCTGCCAGGTGGTAAACAGCTTACATCTTGCTGCCAGGTAGTTAACGGGTTAAATCTTGCTGCCAGGTGGTAAAAGGGATAAATCTTGCTGCAAGGTGGTAAACGGGTTAAATCTTGCTGCCATGTGGAAAAAAGGGGATAAGTCTTGCTGCCATGTGGTAAAAGGGTTAAATCTTGCTGCCAGGTGAAAAAAAAGGGTTAAATCTTGCTGCCAGGTGGAAAAAAGGGGTTAAATCTTGCTGCTAGGTGGTAAAAGGGTTAAATCTTGCTGCCAGGTGGTAAAAAAGGGTTAAATCTTGCTGCCAGGTGGTAAAAGGGTTAAGTCTTGCTGCCACGTGAAAAAAAGGGTTAAATCTTGCTGCCAGGTGGTAAAAGGGTTAAGTCTTGCTGCCACGTGAAAAAAAGGGTTAAATCTTGCTGCCAGGTGGAAAAAAGCGGTTAAATCTTGCTGCCAGGTGGTAAAAGGGTTAAATCTTGCTGCCAGGTGGAAAAAAGGGGTTAAATCTTGCTGCACGGTGGTAAACGGGTTAAATCTTGCTGTCAGGTGGAAAAAAGGGGTTAAATCTTGCTGCCAGGTGGAAAAGAAAGGTTTAAATCTTGCTGCCAGGTGGTAAAAGGGTTAAATCTTGCTGCCAGGTGGAAAAAAGGGGTTAAATCTTGCTGCACGGTGGTAAACGGGTTAAATCTTGCTGTCAGGTGGAAAAAAAAGGATTAAATCTTGCTGCCAGGTGGAAAAAA
The DNA here is from genome assembly GCF_046119375.1 of Phyllobates terribilis. NCBI lineage: Eukaryota > Metazoa > Chordata > Amphibia > Anura > Dendrobatidae > Phyllobates > Phyllobates terribilis. Next base: position 134,352 of record NW_027364849.1, read on the forward strand.
AAGGATTAAATCTTGCTGCCAGGTGGTAAAAGGGTTAAATCTTGCTGCCAGGTGGGAACAAAGGGTTAAATCTTGCTTGCCAGGTGGAAAAAAGGGGTTAAATCTTGCTGCCAGGTGAAAAAAGGGTTAAATCTTGCTGCCAGGTGGTAAAAGGGTTAAATCTTGCTGCCAGGTGGTAAAAGGGTTAAATCTTGCTGCCAGGTGAAAAAAGGGTTAAATCTTGCTGCCAGGTGGTAAAAGGGTTAAATCTTGCTGACAGGTGAAAAAAGGGTTAAATCTTGCTGCCAGGTGGTAAAAGGGTTAAATCTTGCTTGCCAGGTGATAAAAGGGTTAAATCTTGCTGCCAGGTGGGAACAAAGGGTTAAATCTTGCTTGCCAGGTGGAAAAAAGGGGTTAAATCTTGCTGCCAGGTGGTAAAAGGGTTAAATCTTGCTGCCAGGTGAAAAAAGGGTTAAATCTTGCTGCCAGGTGGTAAAAGGGTTAAATCTTGCTGCCAGGTGGGAACAAAGGGTTAAATCTTGCTTGCCAGGTGGAAAAAAGGGGTTAAATCTTGCTGCCAGGTGGTAAAAGGGTTAAATCTTGCTGCCAGGTGGTAAACAGCTTACATCTTGCTGCCAGGTAGTTAACGGGTTAAATCTTGCTGCCAGGTGGTAAAAGGGATAAATCTTGCTGCAAGGTGGTAAACGGGTTAAATCTTGCTGCCATGTGGAAAAAAGGGGATAAGTCTTGCTGCCATGTGGTAAAAGGGTTAAATCTTGCTGCCAGGTGAAAAAAAAGGGTTAAATCTTGCTGCCAGGTGGAAAAAAGGGGTTAAATCTTGCTGCTAGGTGGTAAAAGGGTTAAATCTTGCTGCCAGGTGGTAAAAAAGGGTTAAATCTTGCTGCCAGGTGGTAAAAGGGTTAAGTCTTGCTGCCACGTGAAAAAAAGGGTTAAATCTTGCTGCCAGGTGGTAAAAGGGTTAAGTCTTGCTGCCACGTGAAAAAAAGGGTTAAATCTTGCTGCCAGGTGGAAAAAAGCGGTTAAATCTTGCTGCCAGGTGGTAAAAGGGTTAAATCTTGCTGCCAGGTGGAAAAAAGGGGTTAAATCTTGCTGCACGGTGGTAAACGGGTTAAATCTTGCTGTCAGGTGGAAAAAAGGGGTTAAATCTTGCTGCCAGGTGGAAAAGAAAGGTTTAAATCTTGCTGCCAGGTGGTAAAAGGGTTAAATCTTGCTGCCAGGTGGAAAAAAGGGGTTAAATCTTGCTGCACGGTGGTAAACGGGTTAAATCTTGCTGTCAGGTGGAAAAAAAAGGATTAAATCTTGCTGCCAGGTGGAAAAAAAAGGATTAAATCTTGCTGCCAGGTGGTAAATGGGTTAAATCTTTCTGCCAGGTAGAAAAAGGGTTAAATGTTGCTGCCAGGTGGTAAAAGGATTAAATCTTGCTGCCAGGTAGTAAACGGGTAAAATCTTGCTGCCAGGTGGTAAAAGGGTTAAATCTTGCTGCAAGGTGAAAAAAGGGTTAAATCTTGCTGCCAGGTGGTAAAAGGGTTAAATCTTGCTTGCCAGGTGATAAAAGGGTTAAATCTTGCTGCCAGGTGGGAACAAAGGGTTAAATCTTGCTTGCCAGGTGGAAAAAAGGGGTTAAATCTTGCTGCCAGGTGGTAAAAGGGTTAAATCTTGCTGCCAGGTGAAAAAAGGGTTAAATCTTGCTGCCAGGTGGTAAAAGGGTTAAATCTTGCTTGCCAGGTGATAAAAGGGTTAAATCTTGCTGCCAGGTGGGAACAAAGGGTTAAATCTTGCTTGCCAGGTGGAAAAAAGGGGTTAAATCTTGCTGCCAGGTGGTAAAAGGGTTAAATCTTGCTGCCAGGTGAAAAAAGGGTTAAATCTTGCTGCCAGGTGGTAAAAGGGTTAAATCTTGCTTGCCAGGTGATAAAAGGGTTAAATCTTGCTGCCAGGTGGGAACAAAGGGTTAAATCTTGCTTGCCAGGTGGAAAAAAGGGGTTAAATCTTGCTGCCAGGTGGTAAAAGGGTTAAATCTTGCTGCCAGGTGAAAAAAGGGTTAAATCTTGCTGCCAGGTGGTAAAAGGGTTAAATCTTGCTGCCAGGTGGGAACAAAGGGTTAAATCTTGCTTGCCAGGTGGAAAAAAGGGGTTAAATCTTGCTGCCAGGTGGTAAAAGGGTTAAATCTTGCTGCCAGGTGGTAAACAGCTTACATCTTGCTGCCAGGTAGTTAACGGGTTAAATCTTGCTGCCAGGTGGTAAAAGGGATAAATCTTGCTGCAAGGTGGTAAACGGGTTAAATCTTGCTGCCATGTGGAAAAAAGGGGATAAGTCTTGCTGCCATGTGGTAAAAGGGTTAAATCTTGCTGCCAGGTGAAAAAAAAGGGTTAAATCTTGCTGCCAGGTGGAAAAAAGGGGTTAAATCTTGCTGCTAGGTGGTAAAAGGGTTAAATCTTGCTGCCAGGTGGTAAAAAAGGGTTAAATCTTGCTGCCAGGTGGTAAAAGGGTTAAGTCTTGCTGCCACGTGAAAAAAAGGGTTAAATCTTGCTGCCAGGTGGTAAAAGGGTTAAGTCTTGCTGCCACGTGAAAAAAAGGGTTAAATCTTGCTGCCAGGTGGAAAAAAGCGGTTAAATCTTGCTGCCAGGTGGTAAAAGGGTTAAATCTTGCTGCCAGGTGGAAAAAAGGGGTTAAATCTTGCTGCACGGTGGTAAACGGGTTAAATCTTGCTGTCAGGTGGAAAAAAGGGGTTAAATCTTGCTGCCAGGTGGAAAAGAAAGGTTTAAATCTTGCTGCCAGGTGGTAAAAGGGTTAAATCTTGCTGCCAGGTGGAAAAAAGGGGTTAAATCTTGCTGCACGGTGGTAAACGGGTTAAATCTTGCTGTCAGGTGGAAAAAAAAGGATTAAATCTTGCTGCCAGGTGGAAAAAAAAGGATTAAATCTTGCTGCCAGGTGGTAAATGGGTTAAATCTTTCTGCCAGGTAGAAAAAGGGTTAAATGTTGCTGCCAGGTGGTAAAAGGATTAAATCTTGCTGCCAGGTAGTAAACGGGTAAAATCTTGCTGCCAGGTGGTAAAAGGGTTAAATCTTGCTGCAAGGTGAAAAAAGGGTTAAATCTTGCTGCCAGGTGGTAAAAGGGTTAAATCTTGCTTGCCAGGTGATAAAAGGGTTAAATCTTGCTGCCAGGTGGGAACAAAGGGTTAAATCTTGCTTGCCAGGTGGAAAAAAGGGGTTAAATCTTGCTGCCAGGTGGTAAAAGGGTTAAATCTTGCTGCCAGGTGAAAAAAGGGTTAAATCTTGCTGCCAGGTGGTAAAAGGGTTAAATCTTGCTTGCCAGGTGATAAAAGGGTTAAATCTTGCTGCCAGGTGGGAACAAAGGGTTAAATCTTGCTTGCCAGGTGGAAAAAAGGGGTTAAATCTTGCTGCCAGGTGGTAAAAGGGTTAAATCTTGCTGCCAGGTGAAAAAAGGGTTAAATCTTGCTGCCAGGTGGTAAAAGGGTTAAATCTTGCTGCCAGGTGGGAACAAAGGGTTAAATCTTGCTTGCCAGGTGGAAAAAAGGGGTTAAATCTTGCTGCCAGGTGGTAAAAGGGTTAAATCTTGCTGCCAGGTGGTAAACAGCTTACATCTTGCTGCCAGGTAGTTAACGGGTTAAATCTTGCTGCCAGGTGGTAAAAGGGATAAATCTTGCTGCAAGGTGGTAAACGGGTTAAATCTTGCTGCCATGTGGAAAAAAGGGGATAAGTCTTGCTGCCATGTGGTAAAAGGGTTAAATCTTGCTGCCAGGTGGTAAAAGAGTTAAATCTTGCTTGCCAGGTGATAAAAGGGTTAAATCTTGCTGCCAGGTGGTAAAAGGGTTAAATCTTGCTGCCAGGTGAAAAAAGGGTTAAATCTTGCTGCCAGGTGGTAAAAGGGTTAAATCTTGCTTGCCAGGTGATAAAAGGGTTAAATCTTGCTGCCAGGTGGGAACAAAGGGTTAAATCTTGCTTGCCAGGTGGAAAAAAGGGGTTAAATCTTGCTGCCAGGTGGTAAAAGGGTTAAATCTTGCTGCCAGGTGAAAAAAGGGTTAAATCTTGCTGCCAGGTGGTAAAAGGGTTAAATCTTGCTTGCCAGGTGATAAAAGGGTTAAATCTTGCTGCCAGGTGGGAACAAAGGGTTAAATCTTGCTTGCCAGGTGGAAAAAAGGGGTTAAATCTTGCTGCCAGGTGGTAAAAGGGTTAAATCTTGCTGCCAGGTGAAAAAAGGGTTAAATCTTGCTGCCAGGTGGTAAAAGGGTTAAATCTTGCTGCCAGGTGGGAACAAAGGGTTAAATCTTGCTTGCCAGGTGGAAAAAAGGGGTTAAATCTTGCTGCCAGGTGGTAAAAGGGTTAAATCTTGCTGCCAGGTGGTAAACAGCTTACATCTTGCTGCCAGGTAGTTAACGGGTTAAATCTTGCTGCCAGGTGGTAAAAGGGATAAATCTTGCTGCAAGGTGGTAAACGGGTTAAATCTTGCTGCCATGTGGAAAAAAGGGGATAAGTCTTGCTGCCATGTGGTAAAAGGGTTAAATCTTGCTGCCAGGTGAAAAAAAAGGGTTAAATCTTGCTGCCAGGTGGAAAAAAGGGGTTAAATCTTGCTGCTAGGTGGTAAAAGGGTTAAATCTTGCTGCCAGGTGGTAAAAAAGGGTTAAATCTTGCTGCCAGGTGGTAAAAGGGTTAAGTCTTGCTGCCACGTGAAAAAAAGGGTTAAATCTTGCTGCCAGGTGGTAAAAGGGTTAAGTCTTGCTGCCACGTGAAAAAAAGGGTTAAATCTTGCTGCCAGGTGGAAAAAAGCGGTTAAATCTTGCTGCCAGGTGGTAAAAGGGTTAAATCTTGCTGCCAGGTGGAAAAAAGGGGTTAAATCTTGCTGCACGGTGGTAAACGGGTTAAATCTTGCTGTCAGGTGGAAAAAAGGGGTTAAATCTTGCTGCCAGGTGGAAAAGAAAGGTTTAAATCTTGCTGCCAGGTGGTAAAAGGGTTAAATCTTGCTGCCAGGTGGAAAAAAGGGGTTAAATCTTGCTGCACGGTGGTAAACGGGTTAAATCTTGCTGTCAGGTGGAAAAAAAAGGATTAAATCTTGCTGCCAGGTGGAAAAAAAAGGATTAAATCTTGCTGCCAGGTGGTAAATGGGTTAAATCTTTCTGCCAGGTAGAAAAAGGGTTAAATGTTGCTGCCAGGTGGTAAAAGGATTAAATCTTGCTGCCAGGTAGTAAACGGGTAAAATCTTGCTGCCAGGTGGTAAAAGGGTTAAATCTTGCTGCAAGGTGAAAAAAGGGTTAAATCTTGCTGCCAGGTGGTAAAAGGGTTAAATCTTGCTTGCCAGGTGATAAAAGGGTTAAATCTTGCTGCCAGGTGGGAACAAAGGGTTAAATCTTGCTTGCCAGGTGGAAAAAAGGGGTTAAATCTTGCTGCCAGGTGGTAAAAGGGTTAAATCTTGCTGCCAGGTGAAAAAAGGGTTAAATCTTGCTGCCAGGTGGTAAAAGGGTTAAATCTTGCTTGCCAGGTGATAAAAGGGTTAAATCTTGCTGCCAGGTGGGAACAAAGGGTTAAATCTTGCTTGCCAGGTGGAAAAAAGGGGTTAAATCTTGCTGCCAGGTGGTAAAAGGGTTAAATCTTGCTGCCAGGTGAAAAAAGGGTTAAATCTTGCTGCCAGGTGGTAAAAGGGTTAAATCTTGCTGCCAGGTGGGAACAAAGGGTTAAATCTTGCTTGCCAGGTGGAAAAAAGGGGTTAAATCTTGCTGCCAGGTGGTAAAAGGGTTAAATCTTGCTGCCAGGTGGTAAACAGCTTACATCTTGCTGCCAGGTAGTTAACGGGTTAAATCTTGCTGCCAGGTGGTAAAAGGGATAAATCTTGCTGCAAGGTGGTAAACGGGTTAAATCTTGCTGCCATGTGGAAAAAAGGGGATAAGTCTTGCTGCCATGTGGTAAAAGGGTTAAATCTTGCTGCCAGGTGGTAAAAGAGTTAAATCTTGCTTGCCAGGTGATAAAAGGGTTAAATCTTGCTGCCAGGTGGTAAAAGGGTTAAATCTTGCTGCCAGGTGAAAAAAGGGTTAAATCTTGCTGCCAGGTGGTAAAAGGGTTAAATCTTGCTTGCCAGGTGATAAAAGGGTTAAATCTTGCTGCCAGGTGGGAACAAAGGGTTAAATCTTGCTTGCCAGGTGGAAAAAAGGGGTTAAATCTTGCTGCCAGGTGGTAAAAGGGTTAAATCTTGCTGCCAGGTGAAAAAAGGGTTAAATCTTGCTGCCAGGTGGTAAAAGGGTTAAATCTTGCTTGCCAGGTGATAAAAGGGTTAAATCTTGCTGCCAGGTGGGAACAAAGGGTTAAATCTTGCTTGCCAGGTGGAAAAAAGGGGTTAAATCTTGCTGCCAGGTGGTAAAAGGGTTAAATCTTGCTGCCAGGTGAAAAAAGGGTTAAATCTTGCTGCCAGGTGGTAAAAGGGTTAAATCTTGCTGCCAGGTGGGAACAAAGGGTTAAATCTTGCTTGCCAGGTGGAAAAAAGGGGTTAAATCTTGCTGCCAGGTGGTAAAAGGGTTAAATCTTGCTGCCAGGTGGTAAACAGCTTACATCTTGCTGCCAGGTAGTTAACGGGTTAAATCTTGCTGCCAGGTGGTAAAAGGGATAAATCTTGCTGCAAGGTGGTAAACGGGTTAAATCTTGCTGCCATGTGGAAAAAAGGGGATAAGTCTTGCTGCCATGTGGTAAAAGGGTTAAATCTTGCTGCCAGGTGAAAAAAAAGGGTTAAATCTTGCTGCCAGGTGGAAAAAAGGGGTTAAATCTTGCTGCTAGGTGGTAAAAGGGTTAAATCTTGCTGCCAGGTGGTAAAAAAGGGTTAAATCTTGCTGCCAGGTGGTAAAAGGGTTAAGTCTTGCTGCCACGTGAAAAAAAGGGTTAAATCTTGCTGCCAGGTGGTAAAAGGGTTAAGTCTTGCTGCCACGTGAAAAAAAGGGTTAAATCTTGCTGCCAGGTGGAAAAAAGCGGTTAAATCTTGCTGCCAGGTGGTAAAAGGGTTAAATCTTGCTGCCAGGTGGAAAAAAGGGGTTAAATCTTGCTGCACGGTGGTAAACGGGTTAAATCTTGCTGTCAGGTGGAAAAAAGGGGTTAAATCTTGCTGCCAGGTGGAAAAGAAAGGTTTAAATCTTGCTGCCAGGTGGTAAAAGGGTTAAATCTTGCTGCCAGGTGGAAAAAAGGGGTTAAATCTTGCTGCACGGTGGTAAACGGGTTAAATCTTGCTGTCAGGTGGAAAAAAAAGGATTAAATCTTGCTGCCAGGTGGAAAAAAAAGGATTAAATCTTGCTGCCAGGTGGTAAAAGGGTTAAATCTTGCTGCCAGGTGGGAACAAAGGGTTAAATCTTGCTTGCCAGGTGGAAAAAAGGGGTTAAATCTTGCTGCCAGGTGAAAAAAGGGTTAAATCTTGCTGCCAGGTGGTAAAAGGGTTAAATCTTGCTGCCAGGTGGTAAAAGGGTTAAATCTTGCTGCCAGGTGAAAAAAGGGTTAAATCTTGCTGCCAGGTGGTAAAAGGGTTAAATCTTGCTGCCAGGTGGAAAAAAGGGGTTAAATCTTGCTGCACGGTGGTAAACGGGTTAAATCTTGCTGTCAGGTGGAAAAAAGGGGTTAAATCTTGCTGCCAGGTGGAAAAGAAAGGTTTAAATCTTGCTGCCAGGTGGTAAAAGGGTTAAATCTTGCTGCCAGGTGGAAAAAAGGGGTTAAATCTTGCTGCACGGTGGTAAACGGGTTAAATCTTGCTGTCAGGTGGAAAAAAAAGGATTAAATCTTGCTGCCAGGTGGAAAAAAAAGGATTAAATCTTGCTGCCAGGTGGTAAATGGGTTAAATCTTTCTGCCAGGTAGAAAAAGGGTTAAATGTTGCTGCCAGGTGGTAAAAGGATTAAATCTTGCTGCCAGGTAGTAAACGGGTAAAATCTTGCTGCCAGGTGGTAAAAGGGTTAAATCTTGCTGCAAGGTGAAAAAAGGGTTAAATCTTGCTGCCAGGTGGTAAAAGGGTTAAATCTTGCTTGCCAGGTGATAAAAGGGTTAAATCTTGCTGCCAGGTGGGAACAAAGGGTTAAATCTTGCTTGCCAGGTGGAAAAAAGGGGTTAAATCTTGCTGCCAGGTGGTAAAAGGGTTAAATCTTGCTGCCAGGTGAAAAAAGGGTTAAATCTTGCTGCCAGGTGGTAAAAGGGTTAAATCTTGCTTGCCAGGTGATAAAAGGGTTAAATCTTGCTGCCAGGTGGGAACAAAGGGTTAAATCTTGCTTGCCAGGTGGAAAAAAGGGGTTAAATCTTGCTGCCAGGTGGTAAAAGGGTTAAATCTTGCTGCCAGGTGAAAAAAGGGTTAAATCTTGCTGCCAGGTGGTAAAAGGGTTAAATCTTGCTTGCCAGGTGATAAAAGGGTTAAATCTTGCTGCCAGGTGGGAACAAAGGGTTAAATCTTGCTTGCCAGGTGGAAAAAAGGGGTTAAATCTTGCTGCCAGGTGGTAAAAGGGTTAAATCTTGCTGCCAGGTGAAAAAAGGGTTAAATCTTGCTGCCAGGTGGTAAAAGGGTTAAATCTTGCTTGCCAGGTGATAAAAGGGTTAAATCTTGCTGCCAGGTGGGAACAAAGGGTTAAATCTTGCTTGCCAGGTGGAAAAAAGGGGTTAAATCTTGCTGCCAGGTGGTAAAAGGGTTAAATCTTGCTGCCAGGTGAAAAAAGGGTTAAATCTTGCTGCCAGGTGGTAAAAGGGTTAAATCTTGCTGCCAGGTGGGAACAAAGGGTTAAATCTTGCTTGCCAGGTGGAAAAAAGGGGTTAAATCTTGCTGCCAGGTGGTAAAAGGGTTAAATCTTGCTGCCAGGTGGTAAACAGCTTACATCTTGCTGCCAGGTAGTTAACGGGTTAAATCTTGCTGCCAGGTGGTAAAAGGGATAAATCTTGCTGCAAGGTGGTAAACGGGTTAAATCTTGCTGCCATGTGGAAAAAAGGGGATAAGTCTTGCTGCCATGTGGTAAAAGGGTTAAATCTTGCTGCCAGGTGGTAAAAGAGTTAAATCTTGCTTGCCAGGTGATAAAAGGGTTAAATCTTGCTGCCAGGTGGTAAAAGGGTTAAATCTTGCTGCCAGGTGAAAAAAGGGTTAAATCTTGCTGCCAGGTGGTAAAAGGGTTAAATCTTGCTTGCCAGGTGATAAAAGGGTTAAATCTTGCTGCCAGGTGGGAACAAAGGGTTAAATCTTGCTTGCCAGGTGGAAAAAAGGGGTTAAATCTTGCTGCCAGGTGGTAAAAGGGTTAAATCTTGCTGCCAGGTGAAAAAAGGGTTAAATCTTGCTGCCAGGTGGTAAAAGGGTTAAATCTTGCTTGCCAGGTGATAAAAGGGTTAAATCTTGCTGCCAGGTGGGAACAAAGGGTTAAATCTTGCTTGCCAGGTGGAAAAAAGGGGTTAAATCTTGCTGCCAGGTGGTAAAAGGGTTAAATCTTGCTGCCAGGTGAAAAAAGGGTTAAATCTTGCTGCCAGGTGGTAAAAGGGTTAAATCTTGCTGCCAGGTGGGAACAAAGGGTTAAATCTTGCTTGCCAGGTGGAAAAAAGGGGTTAAATCTTGCTGCCAGGTGGTAAAAGGGTTAAATCTTGCTGCCAGGTGGTAAACAGCTTACATCTTGCTGCCAGGTAGTTAACGGGTTAAATCTTGCTGCCAGGTGGTAAAAGGGATAAATCTTGCTGCAAGGTGGTAAACGGGTTAAATCTTGCTGCCATGTGGAAAAAAGGGGATAAGTCTTGCTGCCATGTGGTAAAAGGGTTAAATCTTGCTGCCAGGTGAAAAAAAAGGGTTAAATCTTGCTGCCAGGTGGAAAAAAGGGGTTAAATCTTGCTGCTAGGTGGTAAAAGGGTTAAATCTTGCTGCCAGGTGGTAAAAAAGGGTTAAATCTTGCTGCCAGGTGGTAAAAGGGTTAAGTCTTGCTGCCACGTGAAAAAAAGGGTTAAATCTTGCTGCCAGGTGGTAAAAGGGTTAAGTCTTGCTGCCACGTGAAAAAAAGGGTTAAATCTTGCTGCCAGGTGGAAAAAAGCGGTTAAATCTTGCTGCCAGGTGGTAAAAGGGTTAAATCTTGCTGCCAGGTGGAAAAAAGGGGTTAAATCTTGCTGCACGGTGGTAAACGGGTTAAATCTTGCTGTCAGGTGGAAAAAAGGGGTTAAATCTTGCTGCCAGGTGGAAAAGAAAGGTTTAAATCTTGCTGCCAGGTGGTAAAAGGGTTAAATCTTGCTGCCAGGTGGAAAAAAGGGGTTAAATCTTGCTGCACGGTGGTAAACGGGTTAAATCTTGCTGTCAGGTGGAAAAAAAAGGATTAAATCTTGCTGCCAGGTGGAAAAAAAAGGATTAAATCTTGCTGCCAGGTGGTAAAAGGGTTAAATCTTGCTGCCAGGTGGGAACAAAGGGTTAAATCTTGCTTGCCAGGTGGAAAAAAGGGGTTAAATCTTGCTGCCAGGTGAAAAAAGGGTTAAATCTTGCTGCCAGGTGGTAAAAGGGTTAAATCTTGCTGCCAGGTGGTAAAAGGGTTAAATCTTGCTGCCAGGTGAAAAAAGGGTTAAATCTTGCTGCCAGGTGGTAAAAGGGTTAAATCTTGCTGACAGGTGAAAAAAGGGTTAAATCTTGCTGCCAGGTGGTAAAAGGGTTAAATCTTGCTTGCCAGGTGATAAAAGGGTTAAATCTTGCTGCCAGGTGGGAACAAAGGGTTAAATCTTGCTTGCCAGGTGGAAAAAAGGGGTTAAATCTTGCTGCCAGGTGGTAAAAGGGTTAAATCTTGCTGCCAGGTGAAAAAAGGGTTAAATCTTGCTGCCAGGTGGTAAAAGGGTTAAATCTTGCTGCCAGGTGGGAACAAAGGGTTAAATCTTGCTTGCCAGGTGGAAAAAAGGGGTTAAATCTTGCTGCCAGGTGGTAAAAGGGTTAAATCTTGCTGCCAGGTGGTAAACAGCTTACATCTTGCTGCCAGGTAGTTAACGGGTTAAATCTTGCTGCCAGGTGGTAAAAGGGATAAATCTTGCTGCAAGGTGGTAAACGGGTTAAATCTTGCTGCCATGTGGAAAAAAGGGGATAAGTCTTGCTGCCATGTGGTAAAAGGGTTAAATCTTGCTGCCAGGTGAAAAAAAAGGGTTAAATCTTGCTGCCAGGTGGAAAAAAGGGGTTAAATCTTGCTGCTAGGTGGTAAAAGGGTTAAATCTTGCTGCCAGGTGGTAAAAAAGGGTTAAATCTTGCTGCCAGGTGGTAAAAGGGTTAAGTCTTGCTGCCACGTGAAAAAAAGGGTTAAATCTTGCTGCCAGGTGGTAAAAGGGTTAAGTCTTGCTGCCACGTGAAAAAAAGGGTTAAATCTTGCTGCCAGGTGGAAAAAAGCGGTTAAATCTTGCTGCCAGGTGGTAAAAGGGTTAAATCTTGCTGCCAGGTGGAAAAAAGGGGTTAAATCTTGCTGCACGGTGGTAAACGGGTTAAATCTTGCTGTCAGGTGGAAAAAAGGGGTTAAATCTTGCTGCCAGGTGGAAAAGAAAGGTTTAAATCTTGCTGCCAGGTGGTAAAAGGGTTAAATCTTGCTGCCAGGTGGAAAAAAGGGGTTAAATCTTGCTGCACGGTGGTAAACGGGTTAAATCTTGCTGTCAGGTGGAAAAAAAAGGATTAAATCTTGCTGCCAGGTGGAAAAAAAAGGATTAAATCTTGCTGCCAGGTGGTAAATGGGTTAAATCTTTCTGCCAGGTAGAAAAAGGGTTAAATGTTGCTGCCAGGTGGTAAAAGGATTAAATCTTGCTGCCAGGTAGTAAACGGGTAAAATCTTGCTGCCAGGTGGTAAAAGGGTTAAATCTTGCTGCAAGGTGAAAAAAGGGTTAAATCTTGCTGCCAGGTGGTAAAAGGGTTAAATCTTGCTTGCCAGGTGATAAAAGGGTTAAATCTTGCTGCCAGGTGGGAACAAAGGGTTAAATCTTGCTTGCCAGGTGGAAAAAAGGGGTTAAATCTTGCTGCCAGGTGGTAAAAGGGTTAAATCTTGCTGCCAGGTGAAAAAAGGGTTAAATCTTGCTGCCAGGTGGTAAAAGGGTTAAATCTTGCTTGCCAGGTGATAAAAGGGTTAAATCTTGCTGCCAGGTGGGAACAAAGGGTTAAATCTTGCTTGCCAGGTGGAAAAAAGGGGTTAAATCTTGCTGCCAGGTGGTAAAAGGGTTAAATCTTGCTGCCAGGTGAAAAAAGGGTTAAATCTTGCTGCCAGGTGGTAAAAGGGTTAAATCTTGCTTGCCAGGTGATAAAAGGGTTAAATCTTGCTGCCAGGTGGGAACAAAGGGTTAAATCTTGCTTGCCAGGTGGAAAAAAGGGGTTAAATCTTGCTGCCAGGTGGTAAAAGGGTTAAATCTTGCTGCCAGGTGAAAAAAGGGTTAAATCTTGCTGCCAGGTGGTAAAAGGGTTAAATCTTGCTTGCCAGGTGATAAAAGGGTTAAATCTTGCTGCCAGGTGGGAACAAAGGGTTAAATCTTGCTTGCCAGGTGGAAAAAAGGGGTTAAATCTTGCTGCCAGGTGGTAAAAGGGTTAAATCTTGCTGCCAGGTGAAAAAAGGGTTAAATCTTGCTGCCAGGTGGTAAAAGGGTTAAATCTTGCTGCCAGGTGGGAACAAAGGGTTAAATCTTGCTTGCCAGGTGGAAAAAAGGGGTTAAATCTTGCTGCCAGGTGGTAAAAGGGTTAAATCTTGCTGCCAGGTGGTAAACAGCTTACATCTTGCTGCCAGGTAGTTAACGGGTTAAATCTTGCTGCCAGGTGGTAAAAGGGATAAATCTTGCTGCAAGGTGGTAAACGGGTTAAATCTTGCTGCCATGTGGAAAAAAGGGGATAAGTCTTGCTGCCATGTGGTAAAAGGGTTAAATCTTGCTGCCAGGTGAAAAAAAAGGGTTAAATCTTGCTGCCAGGTGGAAAAAAGGGGTTAAATCTTGCTGCTAGGTGGTAAAAGGGTTAAATCTTGCTGCCAGGTGGTAAAAAAGGGTTAAATCTTGCTGCCAGGTGGTAAAAGGGTTAAGTCTTGCTGCCACGTGAAAAAAAGGGTTAAATCTTGCTGCCAGGTGGTAAAAGGGTTAAGTCTTGCTGCCACGTGAAAAAAAGGGTTAAATCTTGCTGCCAGGTGGAAAAAAGCGGTTAAATCTTGCTGCCAGGTGGTAAAAGGGTTAAATCTTGCTGCCAGGTGGAAAAAAGGGGTTAAATCTTGCTGCACGGTGGTAAACGGGTTAAATCTTGCTGTCAGGTGGAAAAAAGGGGTTAAATCTTGCTGCCAGGTGGAAAAGAAAGGTTTAAATCTTGCTGCCAGGTGGTAAAAGGGTTAAATCTTGCTGCCAGGTGGAAAAAAGGGGTTAAATCTTGCTGCACGGTGGTAAACGGGTTAAATCTTGCTGTCAGGTGGAAAAAAAAGGATTAAATCTTGCTGCCAGGTGGAAAAAAAAGGATTAAATCTTGCTGCCAGGTGGTAAAAGGGTTAAATCTTGCTGCCAGGTGGGAACAAAGGGTTAAATCTTGCTTGCCAGGTGGAAAAAAGGGGTTAAATCTTGCTGCCAGGTGAAAAAAGGGTTAAATCTTGCTGCCAGGTGGTAAAAGGGTTAAATCTTGCTGCCAGGTGGTAAAAGGGTTAAATCTTGCTGCCAGGTGAAAAAAGGGTTAAATCTTGCTGCCAGGTGGTAAAAGGGTTAAATCTTGCTGACAGGTGAAAAAAGGGTTAAATCTTGCTGCCAGGTGGTAAAAGGGTTAAATCTTGCTTGCCAGGTGATAAAAGGGTTAAATCTTGCTGCCAGGTGGGAACAAAGGGTTAAATCTTGCTTGCCAGGTGGAAAAAAGGGGTTAAATCTTGCTGCCAGGTGGTAAAAGGGTTAAATCTTGCTGCCAGGTGAAAAAAGGGTTAAATCTTGCTGCCAGGTGGTAAAAGGGTTAAATCTTGCTGCCAGGTGGGAACAAAGGGTTAAATCTTGCTTGCCAGGTGGAAAAAAGGGGTTAAATCTTGCTGCCAGGTGGTAAAAGGGTTAAATCTTGCTGCCAGGTGGTAAACAGCTTACATCTTGCTGCCAGGTAGTTAACGGGTTAAATCTTGCTGCCAGGTGGTAAAAGGGATAAATCTTGCTGCAAGGTGGTAAACGGGTTAAATCTTGCTGCCATGTGGAAAAAAGGGGATAAGTCTTGCTGCCATGTGGTAAAAGGGTTAAATCTTGCTGCCAGGTGAAAAAAAAGGGTTAAATCTTGCTGCCAGGTGGAAAAAAGGGGTTAAATCTTGCTGCTAGGTGGTAAAAGGGTTAAATCTTGCTGCCAGGTGGTAAAAAAGGGTTAAATCTTGCTGCCAGGTGGTAAAAGGGTTAAGTCTTGCTGCCACGTGAAAAAAAGGGTTAAATCTTGCTGCCAGGTGGTAAAAGGGTTAAGTCTTGCTGCCAGGTGGTAAAAGGGTTAAATCTTGCTGCCAGGTGGAAAAAAGGGGTTAAATCTTGCTGCACGGTGGTAAACGGGTTAAATCTTGCTGTCAGGTGGAAAAAAAAGGATTAAATCTTGCTGCCAGGTGGAAAAAAAAGGATTAAATCTTGCTGCCAGGTGGTAAATGGGTTAAATCTTTCTGCCAGGTAGAAAAAGGGTTAAATGTTGCTGCCAGGTGGTAAAAGGATTAAATCTTGCTGCCAGGTAGTAAACGGGTAAAATCTTGCTGCCAGGTGGTAAAAGGGTTAAATCTTGCTGCAAGGTGAAAAAAGGGTTAAATCTTGCTGCCAGGTGGTAAAAGGGTTAAATCTTGCTTGCCAGGTGATAAAAGGGTTAAATCTTGCTGCCAGGTGGGAACAAAGGGTTAAATCTTGCTTGCCAGGTGGAAAAAAGGGGTTAAATCTTGCTGCCAGGTGGTAAAAGGGTTAAATCTTGCTGCCAGGTGAAAAAAGGGTTAAATCTTGCTGCCAGGTGGTAAAAGGGTTAAATCTTGCTTGCCAGGTGATAAAAGGGTTAAATCTTGCTGCCAGGTGGGAACAAAGGGTTAAATCTTGCTTGCCAGGTGGAAAAAAGGGGTTAAATCTTGCTGCCAGGTGGTAAAAGGGTTAAATCTTGCTGCCAGGTGAAAAAAGGGTTAAATCTTGCTGCCAGGTGGTAAAAGGGTTAAATCTTGCTTGCCAGGTGATAAAAGGGTTAAATCTTGCTGCCAGGTGGGAACAAAGGGTTAAATCTTGCTTGCCAGGTGGAAAAAAGGGGTTAAATCTTGCTGCCAGGTGGTAAAAGGGTTAAATCTTGCTGCCAGGTGAAAAAAGGGTTAAATCTTGCTGCCAGGTGGTAAAAGGGTTAAATCTTGCTTGCCAGGTGATAAAAGGGTTAAATCTTGCTGCCAGGTGGGAACAAAGGGTTAAATCTTGCTTGCCAGGTGGAAAAAAGGGGTTAAATCTTGCTGCCAGGTGGTAAAAGGGTTAAATCTTGCTGCCAGGTGAAAAAAGGGTTAAATCTTGCTGCCAGGTGGTAAAAGGGTTAAATCTTGCTGCCAGGTGGGAACAAAGGGTTAAATCTTGCTTGCCAGGTGGAAAAAAGGGTTAAATCTTGCTGCCAGGTGGTAAAAGGGTTAAATCTTGCTGCCAGGTGGTAAACAGCTTACATCTTGCTGCCAGGTAGTTAACGGGTTAAATCTTGCTGCCAGGTGGTAAAAGGGATAAATCTTGCTGCAAGGTGGTAAACGGGTTAAATCTTGCTGCCATGTGGAAAAAAGGGGATAAGTCTTGCTGCCATGTGGTAAAAGGGTTAAATCTTGCTGCCAGGTGGTAAAAGAGTTAAATCTTGCTTGCCAGGTGATAAAAGGGTTAAATCTTGCTGCCAGGTGGTAAAAGGGTTAAATCTTGCTGCCAGGTGAAAAAAGGGTTAAATCTTGCTGCCAGGTGGTAAAAGGGTTAAATCTTGCTTGCCAGGTGATAAAAGGGTTAAATCTTGCTGCCAGGTGGGAACAAAGGGTTAAATCTTGCTTGCCAGGTGGAAAAAAGGGGTTAAATCTTGCTGCCAGGTGGTAAAAGGGTTAAATCTTGCTGCCAGGTGAAAAAAGGGTTAAATCTTGCTGCCAGGTGGTAAAAGGGTTAAATCTTGCTTGCCAGGTGATAAAAGGGTTAAATCTTGCTGCCAGGTGGGAACAAAGGGTTAAATCTTGCTGCCAGGTGAAAAAAGGGTTAAATCTTGCTGCCAGGTGGTAAAAGGGTTAAATCTTGCTGCCAGGTGGTAAAAGGGTTAAATCTTGCTGCCAGGTGAAAAAAGGGTTAAATCTTGCTGCCAGGTGGTAAAAGGGTTAAATCTTGCTGACAGGTGAAAAAAGGGTAAATCTTGCTGCCAGGTGGTAAAAGGGTTAAATCTTGCTTGCCAGGTGATAAAAGGGTTAAATCTTGCTGCCAGGTGGGAACAAAGGGTTAAATCTTGCTTGCCAGGTGGAAAAAAGGGGTTAAATCTTGCTGCCAGGTGGTAAAAGGGTTAATCTTGCTGCCAGGTGAAAAAAGGGTTAAATCTTGCTGCCAGGTGGTAAAAGGGTTAAATCTTGCTGCCAGGTGGGAACAAAGGGTTAAATCTTGCTTGCCAGGTGGAAAAAAGGGGTTAAATCTTGCTGCCAGGTGGTAAAAGGGTTAAATCTTGCTGCCAGGTGGTAAACAGCTTACATCTTGCTGCCAGGTAGTTAACGGGTTAAATCTTGCTGCCAGGTGGTAAAAGGGATAAATCTTGCTGCAAGGTGGTAAACGGGTTAAATCTTGCTGCCATGTGGAAAAAAGGGGATAAGTCTTGCTGCCATGTGGTAAAAGGGTTAAATCTTGCTGCCAGGTGAAAAAAAAGGGTTAAATCTTGCTGCCAGGTGGAAAAAAGGGTTAAATCTTGCTGCTAGGTGGTAAAAGGTTAAATCTTGCTGCCAGGTGGTAAAAAAGGGTTAAATCTTGCTGCCAGGTGGTAAAAGGGTTAAGTCTTGCCTGCCACGTGAAAAAAAGGGTTAAATCTTGCTGCCAGGTGGTAAAGGGTTAAGTCTTGCTGCCAGGTGTAAAAGGGTTAAATCTTGCTGCCAGGTGGAAAAAAGGGGTTAAATCTTGCTGCACGGTGGTAAACGGGTTAAATCTTGCTGTCAGGTGGAAAAAAAGGATTAAATCTTGCTGCCAGGTGGAAAAAAAAGGATTAAATCTTGCTGCCAGGTGGTAAATGGGTTAAATCTTTCTGCCAGGTAGAAAAAGGGTTAAATGTTGCTGCCAGGTGGTAAAAGGATTAAATCTTGCTGCCAGGTAGTAAACGGGTAAAATCTTGCTGCCAGGTGGTAAAAGGGTTAAATCTTGCTGCAAGGTGAAAAAAGGGTTAAATCTTGCTGCCAGGTGGTAAAAGGGTTAAATCTTGCTTGCCAGGTGATAAAAGGGTTAAATCTTGCTGCCAGGTGGGAACAAAGGGTTAAATCTTGCTTGCCAGGTGGAAAAAAGGGGTTAAATCTTGCTGCCAGGTGGTAAAAGGGTTAAATCTTGCTGCCAGGTGAAAAAAGGGTTATAATCTTGCTGCCAGGTGGTAAAAGGGTTAAATCTTGCTTGCCAGGTGATAAAAGGGTTAAATCTTGCTGCCAGGTGGGAACAAAGGGTTAAATCTTGCTTGCCAGGTGGAAAAAGGGGTTAAATCTTGCTGCCAGGTGGTAAAAGGGTTAAATCTTGCTGCCAGGTGAAAAAGGGTTAAATCTTGCTGCCAGGTGGTAAAAGGGTTAAATCTTGCTTGCCAGGTGATAAAAGGGTTAAATCTTGCTGCCAGGTGGGAACAAAGGGTTAAATCTTGCTTGCCAGGTGGAAAAAAGGGGTTAAATCTTGCTGCCAGGTGGTAAAGGGTTAAATCTTGCTGCCAGGTGAAAAAGGGTTAAATCTTGCTGCCAGGTGGTAAAAGGGTTAAATCTTGCTTGCCAGGTGATAAAAGGGTTAAATCTTGCTGCCAGGTGGGAACAAAGGGTTAAATCTTGCTTGCCAGGTGGAAAAAAGGGGTTAAATCTTGCTGCCAGGTGGTAAAAGGGTTAAATCTTGCTGCCAGGTGAAAAAAGGGTTAAATCTTGCTGCCAGGTGGTAAAAGGTTTAAATCTTGCTGCCAGGTGGGAACAAAGGGTTAAATCTTGCTTGCCAGGTGGAAAAAAGGGGTTAAATCTTGCTGCCAGGTGGTAAAAGGGTTAATCTTGCTGCCAGGTGGTAAACAGCTTACATCTTGCTGCCAGGTAGTTAACGGGTTAAATCTTGCTGCCAGGTGGTAAAAGGGATAAATCTTGCTGCAAGGTGGTAAACGGGTTAAATCTTGCTGCCATGTGGAAAAAAGGGGATAAGTCTTGCTGCCATGTGGTAAAAGGGTTAAATCTGCTGCCAGGTGGTAAAAGAGTTAAATCTTGCTTGCCAGGTGATAAAAGGGTTAAATCTTGCTGCCAGGTGGTAAAAGGGTTAAATCTTGCTGCCAGGTGAAAAAGGGTTAAATCTTGCTGCCAGGTGGTAAAAGGGTTAAATCTTGCTTGCCAGGTGATAAAAGGGTTAAATCTTGCTGCCAGGTGGGAACAAAGGGTTAAATCTTGCTTGCCAGGTGGGAAAAAAGGGGTTAAATCTTGCTGCCAGGTGGTAAAAGGGTTAAATCTTGCTGCCAGGTGAAAAAAGGGTTAAATCTTGCTGCCAGGTGGTAAAGGGTTAAATCTTGCTTGCCAGGTGATAAAAGGTTAAATCTTGCTGCCAGGTGGGAACAAAGGGTTAAATCTTGCTGCCAGGGTGAAAAAAGGGTTAAATCTTGCTGCCAGGTGGTAAAAGGGTTAAATCTTGCTGCCAGGTGGTAAAAGGGTTAAATCTTGCTGCCAGGTGAAAAAAGGGTTAAATCTTGCTGCCAGGTGGTAAAAGGGTTAAATCTTGCTGACAGGTGAAAAAAGGGTTAAATCTTGCTGCCAGGTGGTAAAAGGGTTAAATCTTGCTTGCCAGGTGATAAAGGGTTAAATCTTGCTGCCAGGTGGGAACAAAGGGTTAAATCTTGCTTGCCAGGTGGAAAAAAGGGGTTAAATCTTGCTGCCAGGTGGTAAAAGGGTTAAATCTTGCTGCCAGGTGAAAAAAGGGTTAAATCTTGCTGCCAGGTGGTAAAAGGGTTAAATCTTGCTGCCAGGTGGGAACAAAGGGTTAAATCTTGCTTGCCAGGTGGAAAAAAGGGGTTAAATCTTGCTGCCAGGTGGTAAAAGGGTTAAATCTTGCTGCCAGGTGGTAAACAGCTTACATCTTGCTGCCAGGTAGTTAACGGGTTAAATCTTGCTGCCAGGTGGTAAAAGGGATAAATCTTGCTGCAAGGTGGTAAACGGGTTAAATCTTGCTGCCATGTGGAAAAAAGGGATAAGTCTTGCTGCCATGTGGTAAAAGGGTTAAATCTTGCTGCCAGGTGAAAAAAAAGGGTTAAATCTTGCTGCCAGGTGAAAAAAGGGGTTAAATCTTGCTGCCAGGTGGTAAAAGGGTTAAATCTTGCTGCCAGGTGAAAAAAGGGGTTAAATCTTGCTGCCAGGTGGTAAAAGGGTTAAATCTTGCTGCCAGGTGAAAAAAGGGTTAAATCTTGCTGCCAGGTAGGTAACGGGTTAAATCTTGCTGCCAGGTGGTAAAAGAGTTAAATCTTGCTTGCCAGGTGATAAAAGGGTTAAATCTTGCTGCCAGGTGGTAAAAGGGTTAAATCTTGCTGCCAGGTGAAAAAAGGGTTAAATCTTGCTGCCAGGTGGTAAAAGGGTTAAATCTTGCTTGCCAGGTGATAAAAGGGTTAAATCTTGCTGCCAGGTGGGAACAAAGGGTTAAATCTTGCTTGCCAGGTGGAAAAAAGGGGTTAAATCTTGCTGCCAGGTGGTAAAAGGGTTAAATCTTGCTGCAAGGTGGTAAACGGGTTAAATCTTGCTGCCATGTGGAAAAAAGGGGATAAGTCTTGCTGCCATGTGGTAAAAGGGTTAAATCTTGCTGCCAGGTGAAAAAAAAGGGTTAAATCTTGCTGCCAGGTGGAAAAAAGGGGTTAAATCTTGCTGCTAGGTGGTAAAAGGGTTAAATCTTGCTGCCAGGTGGTAAAAAAGGGTTAAATCTTGCTGCCAGGTGGTAAAAGGGTTAAGTCTTGCTGCCACGTGAAAAAAAGGGTTAAATCTTGCTGCCAGGTGGTAAAAGGGTTAAGTCTTGCTGCCACGTGAAAAAAAGGGTTAAATCTTGCTGCCAGGTGGAAAAAAGCGGTTAAATCTTGCTGCCAGGTGGTAAAAGGGTTAAATCTTGCTGCCAGGTGGAAAAAAGGGGTTAAATCTTGCTGCACGGTGGTAAACGGGTTAAATCTTGCTGTCAGGTGGAAAAAAGGGGTTAAATCTTGCTGCCAGGTGGAAAAGAAAGGTTTAAATCTTGCTGCCAGGTGGTAAAAGGGTTAAATCTTGCTGCCAGGTGGAAAAAAGGGGTTAAATCTTGCTGCACGGTGGTAAACGGGTTAAATCTTGCTGTCAGGTGGAAAAAAAAGGATTAAATCTTGCTGCCAGGTGGAAAAAAAAGGATTAAATCTTGCTGCCAGGTGGTAAATGGGTTAAATCTTTCTGCCAGGTAGAAAAAGGGTTAAATGTTGCTGCCAGGTGGTAAAAGGATTAAATCTTGCTGCCAGGTAGTAAACGGGTAAAATCTTGCTGCCAGGTGGTAAAAGGGTTAAATCTTGCTGCAAGGTGAAAAAAGGGTTAAATCTTGCTGCCAGGTGGTAAAAGGGTTAAATCTTGCTTGCCAGGTGATAAAAGGGTTAAATCTTGCTGCCAGGTGGGAACAAAGGGTTAAATCTTGCTTGCCAGGTGGAAAAAAGGGGTTAAATCTTGCTGCCAGGTGGTAAAAGGGTTAAATCTTGCTGCCAGGTGAAAAAAGGGTTAAATCTTGCTGCCAGGTGGTAAAAGGGTTAAATCTTGCTTGCCAGGTGATAAAAGGGTTAAATCTTGCTGCCAGGTGGGAACAAAGGGTTAAATCTTGCTTGCCAGGTGGAAAAAAGGGGTTAAATCTTGCTGCCAGGTGGTAAAAGGGTTAAATCTTGCTGCCAGGTGAAAAAAGGGTTAAATCTTGCTGCCAGGTGGTAAAAGGGTTAAATCTTGCTTGCCAGGTGATAAAAGGGTTAAATCTTGCTGCCAGGTGGGAACAAAGGGTTAAATCTTGCTTGCCAGGTGGAAAAAAGGGGTTAAATCTTGCTGCCAGGTGGTAAAAGGGTTAAATCTTGCTGCCAGGTGAAAAAAGGGTTAAATCTTGCTGCCAGGTGGTAAAAGGGTTAAATCTTGCTTGCCAGGTGATAAAAGGGTTAAATCTTGCTGCCAGGTGGGAACAAAGGGTTAAATCTTGCTTGCCAGGTGGAAAAAAGGGGTTAAATCTTGCTGCCAGGTGGTAAAAGGGTTAAATCTTGCTGCCAGGTGAAAAAAGGGTTAAATCTTGCTGCCAGGTGGTAAAAGGGTTAAATCTTGCTGCCAGGTGGGAACAAAGGGTTAAATCTTGCTTGCCAGGTGGAAAAAAGGGGTTAAATCTTGCTGCCAGGTGGTAAAAGGGTTAAATCTTGCTGCCAGGTGGTAAACAGCTTACATCTTGCTGCCAGGTAGTTAACGGGTTAAATCTTGCTGCCAGGTGGTAAAAGGGATAAATCTTGCTGCAAGGTGGTAAACGGGTTAAATCTTGCTGCCATGTGGAAAAAAGGGGATAAGTCTTGCTGCCATGTGGTAAAAGGGTTAAATCTTGCTGCCAGGTGAAAAAAAAGGGTTAAATCTTGCTGCCAGGTGGAAAAAAGGGGTTAAATCTTGCTGCTAGGTGGTAAAAGGGTTAAATCTTGCTGCCAGGTGGTAAAAAAGGGTTAAATCTTGCTGCCAGGTGGTAAAAGGGTTAAGTCTTGCTGCCACGTGAAAAAAAGGGTTAAATCTTGCTGCCAGGTGGTAAAAGGGTTAAGTCTTGCTGCCACGTGAAAAAAAGGGTTAAATCTTGCTGCCAGGTGGAAAAAAGCGGTTAAATCTTGCTGCCAGGTGGTAAAAGGGTTAAATCTTGCTGCCAGGTGGAAAAAAGGGGTTAAATCTTGCTGCACGGTGGTAAACGGGTTAAATCTTGCTGTCAGGTGGAAAAAAGGGGTTAAATCTTGCTGCCAGGTGGAAAAGAAAGGTTTAAATCTTGCTGCCAGGTGGTAAAAGGGTTAAATCTTGCTGCCAGGTGGAAAAAAGGGGTTAAATCTTGCTGCACGGTGGTAAACGGGTTAAATCTTGCTGTCAGGTGGAAAAAAAAGGATTAAATCTTGCTGCCAGGTGGAAAAAAAAGGATTAAATCTTGCTGCCAGGTGGTAAAAGGGTTAAATCTTGCTGCCAGGTGGGAACAAAGGGTTAAATCTTGCTTGCCAGGTGGAAAAAAGGGGTTAAATCTTGCTGCCAGGTGAAAAAAGGGTTAAATCTTGCTGCCAGGTGGTAAAAGGGTTAAATCTTGCTGCCAGGTGGTAAAAGGGTTAAATCTTGCTGCCAGGTGAAAAAAGGGTTAAATCTTGCTGCCAGGTGGTAAAAGGGTTAAATCTTGCTGACAGGTGAAAAAAGGGTTAAATCTTGCTGCCAGGTGGTAAAAGGGTTAAATCTTGCTTGCCAGGTGATAAAAGGGTTAAATCTTGCTGCCAGGTGGGAACAAAGGGTTAAATCTTGCTTGCCAGGTGGAAAAAAGGGGTTAAATCTTGCTGCCAGGTGGTAAAAGGGTTAAATCTTGCTGCCAGGTGAAAAAAGGGTTAAATCTTGCTGCCAGGTGGTAAAAGGGTTAAATCTTGCTGCCAGGTGGGAACAAAGGGTTAAATCTTGCTTGCCAGGTGGAAAAAAGGGGTTAAATCTTGCTGCCAGGTGGTAAAAGGGTTAAATCTTGCTGCCAGGTGGTAAACAGCTTACATCTTGCTGCCAGGTAGTTAACGGGTTAAATCTTGCTGCCAGGTGGTAAAAGGGATAAATCTTGCTGCAAGGTGGTAAACGGGTTAAATCTTGCTGCCATGTGGAAAAAAGGGGATAAGTCTTGCTGCCATGTGGTAAAAGGGTTAAATCTTGCTGCCAGGTGAAAAAAAAGGGTTAAATCTTGCTGCCAGGTGGAAAAAAGGGGTTAAATCTTGCTGCTAGGTGGTAAAAGGGTTAAATCTTGCTGCCAGGTGGTAAAAAAGGGTTAAATCTTGCTGCCAGGTGGTAAAAGGGTTAAGTCTTGCTGCCACGTGAAAAAAAGGGTTAAATCTTGCTGCCAGGTGGTAAAAGGGTTAAGTCTTGCTGCCAGGTGGTAAAAGGGTTAAATCTTGCTGCCAGGTGGAAAAAAGGGGTTAAATCTTGCTGCACGGTGGTAAACGGGTTAAATCTTGCTGTCAGGTGGAAAAAAAAGGATTAAATCTTGCTGCCAGGTGGAAAAAAAAGGATTAAATCTTGCTGCCAGGTGGTAAATGGGTTAAATCTTTCTGCCAGGTAGAAAAAGGGTTAAATGTTGCTGCCAGGTGGTAAAAGGATTAAATCTTGCTGCCAGGTAGTAAACGGGTAAAATCTTGCTGCCAGGTGGTAAAAGGGTTAAATCTTGCTGCAAGGTGAAAAAAGGGTTAAATCTTGCTGCCAGGTGGTAAAAGGGTTAAATCTTGCTTGCCAGGTGATAAAAGGGTTAAATCTTGCTGCCAGGTGGGAACAAAGGGTTAAATCTTGCTTGCCAGGTGGAAAAAAGGGGTTAAATCTTGCTGCCAGGTGGTAAAAGGGTTAAATCTTGCTGCCAGGTGAAAAAAGGGTTAAATCTTGCTGCCAGGTGGTAAAAGGGTTAAATCTTGCTTGCCAGGTGATAAAAGGGTTAAATCTTGCTGCCAGGTGGGAACAAAGGGTTAAATCTTGCTTGCCAGGTGGAAAAAAGGGGTTAAATCTTGCTGCCAGGTGGTAAAAGGGTTAAATCTTGCTGCCAGGTGAAAAAAGGGTTAAATCTTGCTGCCAGGTGGTAAAAGGGTTAAATCTTGCTTGCCAGGTGATAAAAGGGTTAAATCTTGCTGCCAGGTGGGAACAAAGGGTTAAATCTTGCTTGCCAGGTGGAAAAAAGGGGTTAAATCTTGCTGCCAGGTGGTAAAAGGGTTAAATCTTGCTGCCAGGTGAAAAAAGGGTTAAATCTTGCTGCCAGGTGGTAAAAGGGTTAAATCTTGCTTGCCAGGTGATAAAAGGGTTAAATCTTGCTGCCAGGTGGGAACAAAGGGTTAAATCTTGCTTGCCAGGTGGAAAAAAGGGTTAAATCTTGCTGCCAGGTGGTAAAAGGGTTAAATCTTGCTGCCAGGTGGAAAAAGGGTTAATCTTGCTGCCAGGTGGTAAAAGGGTTAAATCTTGCTGCCAGGTGGGAACAAAGGGTTAAATCTTGCTTGCCAGGTGGAAAAAAGGGGTTAAATCTTGCTGCCAGGTGGTAAAAGGGTTAAATCTTGCTGCCAGGTGGTAAACAGCTTACATCTTGCTGCCAGAGTTAACGGGTTAAATCTTGCTGCCAGGTGGTAAAAGGGATAAATCTTGCTGCAAGGTGGAAACGGGTTAAATCTTGCTGCCATGTGGAAAAAAGGGGATAAGTCTTGCTGCCATGTGGTAAAAGGGTTAAATCTTGCTGCCAGGTGGTAAAGAGTTAAATCTTGCTTGCCAGGTGATAAAAGGGTTAAATCTTGCTGCCAGGTGGTAAAAGGGTTAAATCTTGCTGCCAGGTGAAAAAAGGGTTAAATCTTGCTGCCAGGTGGTAAAAGGGTTAAATCTTGCTTGCCAGGTGATAAAAGGGTTAAATCTTGCTGCCAGGTGGGAACAAAGGGTTAAATCTTGCTTGCCAGGTGGAAAAAAGGGGTTAAATCTTGCTGCCAGGTGGTAAAAGGGTTAAATCTTGCTGCCAGGTGAAAAAAGGGTTAAATCTTGCTGCCAGGTGGTAAAAGGGTTAAATCTTGCTTGCCAGGTGATAAAAGGGTTAAATCTTGCTGCCAGGTGGGAACAAAGGGTTAAATCTTGCTGCCAGGTGAAAAAAGGGTTAAATCTTGCTGCCAGGTGGTAAAAGGGTTAAATCTTGCTGCCAGGTGGTAAAAGGGTTAAATCTTGCTGCCAGGTGAAAAAAGGGTTAAATCTTGCTGCCAGGTGGTAAAAGGGTTAAATCTTGCTGACAGGTGAAAAAAGGGTTAAATCTTGCTGCCAGGTGGTAAAAGGGTTAAATCTTGCTTGCCAGGTGATAAAAGGGTTAAATCTTGCTGCCAGGTGGGAACAAAGGGTTAAATCTTGCTTGCCAGGTGGAAAAAAGGGGTTAAATCTTGCTGCCAGGTGGTAAAAGGGTTAAATCTTGCTGCCAGGTGAAAAAAGGGTTAAATCTTGCTGCCAGGTGGTAAAAGGGTTAAATCTTGCTGCCAGGTGGGAACAAAGGGTTAAATCTTGCTTGCCAGGTGGAAAAAAGGGGTTAAATCTTGCTGCCAGGTGGTAAAAGGGTTAAATCTTGCTGCCAGGTGGTAAACAGCTTACATCTTGCTGCCAGGTAGTTAACGGGTTAAATCTTGCTGCCAGGTGGTAAAAGGGATAAATCTTGCTGCAAGGTGGTAAACGGGTTAAATCTTGCTGCCATGTGGAAAAAAGGGGATAAGTCTTGCTGCCATGTGGTAAAAGGGTTAAATCTTGCTGCCAGGTGAAAAAAAAGGGTTAAATCTTGCTGCCAGGTGGAAAAAAGGGGTTAAATCTTGCTGCTAGGTGGTAAAAGGGTTAAATCTTGCTGCCAGGTGGTAAAAAAGGGTTAAATCTTGCTGCCAGGTGGTAAAAGGGTTAAGTCTTGCTGCCACGTGAAAAAAAGGGTTAAATCTTGCTGCCAGGTGGTAAAAGGGTTAAGTCTTGCTGCCAGGTGGTAAAAGGGTTAAATCTTGCTGCCAGGTGGAAAAAAGGGGTTAAATCTTGCTGCACGGTGGTAAACGGGTTAAATCTTGCTGTCAGGTGGAAAAAAAAGGATTAAATCTTGCTGCCAGGTGGAAAAAAAAGGATTAAATCTTGCTGCCAGGTGGTAAATGGGTTAAATCTTTCTGCCAGGTAGAAAAAGGGTTAAATGTTGCTGCCAGGTGGTAAAAGGATTAAATCTTGCTGCCAGGTAGTAAACGGGTAAAATCTTGCTGCCAGGTGGTAAAAGGGTTAAATCTTGCTGCAAGGTGAAAAAAGGGTTAAATCTTGCTGCCAGGTGGTAAAAGGGTTAAATCTTGCTTGCCAGGTGATAAAAGGGTTAAATCTTGCTGCCAGGTGGGAACAAAGGGTTAAATCTTGCTTGCCAGGTGGAAAAAAGGGGTTAAATCTTGCTGCCAGGTGGTAAAAGGGTTAAATCTTGCTGCCAGGTGAAAAAAGGGTTAAATCTTGCTGCCAGGTGGTAAAAGGGTTAAATCTTGCTTGCCAGGTGATAAAAGGGTTAAATCTTGCTGCCAGGTGGGAACAAAGGGTTAAATCTTGCTTGCCAGGTGGAAAAAAGGGGTTAAATCTTGCTGCCAGGTGGTAAAAGGGTTAAATCTTGCTGCCAGGTGAAAAAAGGGTTAAATCTTGCTGCCAGGTGGTAAAAGGGTTAAATCTTGCTTGCCAGGTGATAAAAGGGTTAAATCTTGCTGCCAGGTGGGAACAAAGGGTTAAATCTTGCTTGCCAGGTGGAAAAAGGGTTAAATCTTGCTGCCAGGTGGTAAAAGGGTTAAATCTTGCTGCCAGGTGAAAAAGGGTTAAATCTTGCTGCCAGGTGGTAAAGGGTTAAATCTTGCTTGCCAGGTGATAAAAGGGTTAAATCTTGCTGCCAGGTGGGAACAAAGGGTTAAATCTTGCTTGCCAGGTGGAAAAAGGGGTTAAATCTTGCTGCCAGGTGGTAAAAGGGTTAAATCTTGCTGCCAGGTGAAAAAAGGGTTAAATCTTGCTGCCAGGTGGTAAAAGGGTTAAATCTTGCTGCCAGGTGGGAACAAAGGTTAAATCTTGCTTGCCAGGTGGAAAAAAGGGGTTAAATCTTGCTGCCAGGTGGTAAAAGGGTTAAATCTTGCTGCCAGGTGGTAAACAGCTTACATCTTGCTGCCAGGTAGTTAACGGGTTAAATCTTGCTGCCAGGTGGTAAAAGGGTTAAATCTTGCTGCAAGGTGGTAAACGGGTTAAATCTTGCTGCCATGTGGAAAAAGGGGATAAGTCTTGCTGCCATGTGGTAAAAGGGTTAAATCTTGCTGCCAGGTGGTAAAAGAGTTAAATCTTGCTTGCCAGGTGATAAAAGGGTTAAATCTTGCTGCCAGGTGGTAAAAGGGTTAAATCTTGCTGCCAGGTGAAAAAAGGGTTAAATCTTGCTGCCAGGTGGTAAAAGGGTTAAATCTTGCTTGCCAGGTGATAAAAGGGTTAAATCTTGCTGCCAGGTGGGAACAAAGGGTTAAATCTTGCTTGCCAGGTGGAAAAAGGGGTTAAATCTTGCTGCCAGGTGGTAAAAGGGTTAAATCTTGCTGCCAGGTGAAAAAAGGGTTAAATCTTGCTGCCAGGTGGTAAAAGGGTTAAATCTTGCTTGCCAGGTGATAAAAGGGTTAAATCTTGCTGCCAGGTGGGAACAAAGGGTTAAATCTTGCTGCCAGGTGAAAAAAGGGTTAAATCTTGCTGCCAGGTGGTAAAAGGGTTAAATCTTGCTGCCAGGTGGTAAAAGGGTTAAATCTTGCTGCCAGGTGAAAAAAGGGTTAAATCTTGCTGCCAGGTGGTAAAAGGGTTAAATCTTGCTGACAGGTGAAAAAAGGGTTAAATCTTGCTGCCAGGTGGTAAAAGGGTTAAATCTTGCTTGCCAGGTGATAAAAGGGTTAAATCTTGCTGCCAGGTGGGAACAAAGGGTTAAATCTTGCTTGCCAGGTGGAAAAAAGGGGTTAAATCTTGCTGCCAGGTGGTAAAAGGGTTAAATCTTGCTGCCAGGTGAAAAAAGGGTTAAATCTTGCTGCCAGGTGGTAAAAGGGTTAAATCTTGCTGCCAGGTGGGAACAAAGGGTTAATCTTGCTTGCCAGGTGGAAAAAAGGGGTTAAATCTTGCTGCCAGGTGGTAAAAGGGTTAAATCTTGCTGCCAGGTGGTAAACAGCTTACATCTTGCTGCCAGGTAGTTAACGGGTTAAATCTTGCTGCCAGGTGGTAAAAGGGATAAATCTTGCTGCAAGGTGGTAAACGGGTTAAATCTTGCTGCCATGTGGAAAAAAGGGGATAAGTCTTGCTGCCATGTGGTAAAAGGGTTAAATCTTGCTGCCAGGTGAAAAAAAAGGGTTAAATCTTGCTGCCAGGTGGAAAAAGGGGTTAAATCTTGCTGCCAGGTGGTAAAAGGGTTAAATCTTGCTGCCAGGTGAAAAAAGGGTTAAATCTTGCTGCCAGGTGGTAAAAGGGTTAAATCTTGCTGCCAGGTGAAAAAAGGTAAATCTTGCTGCCAGGTAGTTAACGGGTTAAATCTTGCTGCAGGTGGTAAAAGAGTTAAATCTTGCTTGCCAGGTGATAAAAGGGTTAAATCTTGCTGCCAGGTGGTAAAAGGGTTAAATCTTGCTGCCAGGTGAAAAAAGGGTTAAATCTTGCTGCCAGGTGGTAAAAGGGTTAAATCTTGCTTGCCAGGTGATAAAAGGGTTAAATCTTGCTGCCAGGTGGGAACAAAGGGTTAAATCTTGCTTGCCAGGTGGAAAAAAGGGGTTAAATCTTGCTGCCAGGTGGTAAAAGGGTTAAATCTTGCTGCCAGGTGAAAAAGGGTTAAATCTTGCTGCCAGGTGGTAAAAGGGTTAAATCTTGCTGCCAGGTGGAACAAAGGGTTAAATCTTGCTTGCCAGGTGGAAAAAAGGGGTTAAATCTTGCTGCCAGGTGGTAAAAGGGTTAAATCTTGCTGCCAGGTGGTAAACAGCTTACATCTTGCTGCCAGGTAGTTAACGGGTTAAATCTTGCTGCCAGGTGGTAAAAGGGATAAATCTTGCTGCAAGGTGGTAAACGGGTTAAATCTTGCTGCCATGTGGAAAAAAGGGGATAAGTCTTGCTGCCATGTGGTAAAAGGGTTAAATCTTGCTGCCAGGTGGTAAAAGAGTTAAATCTTGCTTGCCAGGTGATAAAAGGGTTAAATCTTGCTGCCAGGTGGTAAAAGGGTTAAATCTTGCTGCCAGGTGAAAAAAGGGTTAAATCTTGCTGCCAGGTGGTAAAGGGTTAAATCTTGCTTGCCAGGTGATAAAAGGGTTAAATCTTGCTGCCAGGTGGGAACAAAGGGTTAAATCTTGCTTGCCAGGTGAAAAAAGGGGTTAAATCTTGCTGCCAGGTGGTAAAAGGGTTAAATCTTGCTGCCAGGTGAAAAAAGGGTTAAATCTTGCTGCCAGGTGGTAAAAGGGTTAAATCTTGCTTGCCAGGTGATAAAAGGGTTAAATCTTGCTGCCAGGTGGGAACAAAGGGTTAAATCTTGCCTGCCAGGTGAAAAAAGGGTTAAATCTTGCTGCCAGGTGGTAAAAGGGTTAAATCTTGCTGCCAGGTGGTAAAAGGGTTAAATCTTGCTGCCAGGTGAAAAAAGGGTTAAATCTTGCTGCCAGGTGGTAAAAGGGTTAAATCTTGCTGACAGGTGAAAAAAGGGTTAAATCTTGCTGCCAGGTGGTAAAAGGGTTAAATCTTGCTTGCCAGGTGATAAAAGGGTTAAATCTTGCTGCCAGGTGGGAACAAAGGGTTAAATCTTGCTTGCCAGGTGGAAAAAAGGGGTTAAATCTTGCTGCCAGGTGGTAAAAGGGTTAAATCTTGCTGCCAGGTGAAAAAAGGGTTAAATCTTGCTGCCAGGTGGTAAAAGGGTTAAATCTTGCTGCCAGGTGGGAACAAAGGGTTAAATCTTGCTTGCCAGGTGGAAAAAAGGGGTTAA
Source organism: Phyllobates terribilis (assembly GCF_046119375.1). NCBI lineage: Eukaryota > Metazoa > Chordata > Amphibia > Anura > Dendrobatidae > Phyllobates > Phyllobates terribilis. The sequence goes on from NW_027364849.1 coordinate 164,127, forward strand.
ATCTTGCTGCCAGGTGGTAAAAGGGTTAAATCTTGCTGCCAGGTGGTAAACAGCTTACATCTTGCTGCCAGGTAGTTAACGGGTTAAATCTTGCTGCCAGGTGGTAAAAGGGATAAATCTTGCTGCAAGGTGGTAAACGGGTTAAATCTTGCTGCCATGTGGAAAAAAGGGGATAAGTCTTGCTGCCATGTGGTAAAAGGGTTAAATCTTGCTGCCAGGTGGGAACAAAGGGTTAAATCTTGCTTGCCAGGTGGAAAAAAGGGGTTAAATCTTGCTGCCAGGTGGTAAAAGGGTTAAATCTTGCTGCCAGGTGAAAAAAGGGTTAAATCTTGCTGCCAGGTGGTAAAAGGGTTAAATCTTGCTTGCCAGGTGATAAAAGGGTTAAATCTTGCTGCCAGGTGGGAACAAAGGGTTAAATCTTGCTGCCAGGTGAAAAAAGGGTTAAATCTTGCTGCCAGGTGGTAAAAGGGTTAAATCTTGCTGCCAGGTGGTAAAAGGGTTAAATCTTGCTGCCAGGTGAAAAAAGGGTTAAATCTTGCTGCCAGGTGGTAAAAGGGTTAAATCTTGCTGACAGGTGAAAAAAGGGTTAAATCTTGCTGCCAGGTGGTAAAAGGGTTAAATCTTGCTTGCCAGGTGATAAAAGGGTTAAATCTTGCTGCCAGGTGGGAACAAAGGGTTAAATCTTGCTTGCCAGGTGGAAAAAAGGGGTTAAATCTTGCTGCCAGGTGGTAAAAGGGTTAAATCTTGCTGCCAGGTGAAAAAAGGGTTAAATCTTGCTGCCAGGTGGTAAAAGGGTTAAATCTTGCTGCCAGGTGGTAAAAGGGATAAATCTTGCTGCAAGGTGGTAAACGGGTTAAATCTTGCTGCCATGTGGAAAAAAGGGATAAGTCTTGCTGCCATGTGGTAAAAGGGTTAAATCTTGCTGCCAGGTGAAAAAAAAGGGTTAAATCTTGCTGCCAGGTGGAAAAAAGGGGTTAAATCTTGCTGCCAGGTGGTAAAAGGGTTAAATCTTGCTGCCAGGTGAAAAAAGGGGTTAAATCTTGCTGCCAGGTGGTAAAAGGGTTAAATCTTGCTGCCAGGTGAAAAAAGGGTTAAATCTTGCTGCCAGGTAGTTAACGGGTTAAATCTTGCTGCCAGGTGGTAAAAGAGTTAAATCTTGCTTGCCAGGTGATAAAAGGGTTAAATCTTGCTGCCAGGTGGTAAAAGGGTTAAATCTTGCTGCCAGGTGAAAAAAGGGTTAAATCTTGCTGCCAGGTGGTAAAAGGGTTAAATCTTGCTTGCCAGGTGATAAAAGGGTTAAATCTTGCTGCCAGGTGGGAACAAAGGGTTAAATCTTGCTTGCCAGGTGGAAAAAAGGGGTTAAATCTTGCTGCCAGGTGGTAAAAGGGTTAAATCTTGCTGCCAGGTGAAAAAAGGGTTAAATCTTGCTGCCAGGTGGTAAAAGGGTTAAATCTTGCTTGCCAGGTGATAAAAGGGTTAAATCTTGCTGCCAGGTGGGAACAAAGGGTTAAATCTTGCTGCCAGGTGAAAAAAGGGTTAAATCTTGCTGCCAGGTGGTAAAAGGGTTAAATCTTGCTGCCAGGTGGTAAAAGGGTTAAATCTTGCTGCCAGGTGAAAAAAGGGTTAAATCTTGCTGCCAGGTGGTAAAAGGGTTAAATCTTGCTGACAGGTGAAAAAAGGGTTAAATCTTGCTGCCAGGTGGTAAAAGGGTTAAATCTTGCTTGCCAGGTGATAAAAGGGTTAAATCTTGCTGCCAGGTGGTAAAAGGGTTAAATCTTGCTGCCAGGTGAAAAAAGGGTTAAATCTTGCTGCCAGGTGGTAAAAGGGTTAAATCTTGCTTGCCAGGTGATAAAAGGGTTAAATCTTGCTGCCAGGTGGGAACAAAGGGTTAAATCTTGCTTGCCAGGTGGAAAAAAGGGGTTAAATCTTGCTGCCAGGTGGTAAAAGGGTTAAATCTTGCTGCCAGGTGAAAAAAGGGTTAAATCTTGCTGCCAGGTGGTAAAAGGGTTAAATCTTGCTTGCCAGGTGATAAAAGGGTTAAATCTTGCTGCCAGGTGGGAACAAAGGGTTAAATCTTGCTGCCAGGTGAAAAAAGGGTTAAATCTTGCTGCCAGGTGGTAAAAGGGTTAAATCTTGCTGCCAGGTGGTAAAAGGGTTAAATCTTGCTGCCAGGTGAAAAAAGGGTTAAATCTTGCTGCCAGGTGGTAAAAGGGTTAAATCTTGCTGACAGGTGAAAAAAGGGTTAAATCTTGCTGCCAGGTGGTAAAAGGGTTAAATCTTGCTTGCCAGGTGATAAAAGGGTTAAATCTTGCTGCCAGGTGGGAACAAAGGGTTAAATCTTGCTTGCCAGGTGGAAAAAAGGGGTTAAATCTTGCTGCCAGGTGGTAAAAGGGTTAAATCTTGCTGCCAGGTGAAAAAAGGGTTAAATCTTGCTGCCAGGTGGTAAAAGGGTTAAATCTTGCTGCCAGGTGGGAACAAAGGGTTAAATCTTGCTTGCCAGGTGGAAAAAAGGGGTTAAATCTTGCTGCCAGGTGGTAAAAGGGTTAAATCTTGCTGCCAGGTGGTAAACAGCTTACAATCTTGCTGCCAGGTAGTAACGGGTTAAATCTTGCTGCCAGGTGGTAAAAGGGATAAATCTTGCTGCCAGGTGGTAAACGGGTTAAATCTTGCTGCCAGGTGGAAAAAAGGGTTAAGTCTTGCTGCCAGGTGGTAAAAGGGTTAAATCTTGCTGCCAGGTGGTAACAAAGGGTTAAATCTTGCTTGCCAGGTGAAAAAGGGTTAAATCTTGCTGCCAGGTGGTAAAAGGGTTAAATCTTGCTGCCAGGTGAAAAAAGGGTTAAATCTTGCTGCCAGGTGGTAAAAGGGTTAAATCTTGCTGCCAGGTGTTAAAAGGTTAAATCTTGCTGCCAGGTGGAAACAAGGGTTAAATCTTGCTGCCAGGTGAAAAAGGGTTAAATCTTGCTGCCAGGTGGTAAAAGGGTTAAATCTTGCTGCCAGGTGGAAAAAGGGTTAAATCTTGCTGCCAGGTGGAAAAAAGGGTTAAATCTTGCTGCCAGGTGGTAAAAGGGTTAAATCTTGCTGCCAGGTGAAAAAAGGGTTAAATCTTGCTGCCAGGTGGTAAAAGGGTTAAATCTTGCTTGCCAGGTGATAAAAGGGTTAATCTTGCTGCCAGGTGGAACAAAGGGTTAAATCTTGCTTGCCAGGTGAAAAAAGGGGTTAAATCTTGCTGCCAGGTGGTAAAAGGGTTAAATCTTGCTGCCAGGTGAAAAAAGGGTTAAATCTTGCTGCCAGGTGGTAAAAGGGTTAAATCTTGCTGCCAGGTGGAAAAAAGGGTTAAATCTTGCTTGCCAGGTGGAAAAAGGGTTAAATCTTGCTGCCAGGTGGTAAAAGGGTTAAATCTTGCTGCCAGGTGGAAAACGGGTTACATCTTGCTGCCAGGTGGTAAAAGGGTTAAATCTTGCTGCCAGGTGGTAAAAGGGTTAAATCTTGCTGCCAGGTGGTAAAAGAGTTAAATCTTGCTTGCCAGGTGGATAAAAGGGTTAAATCTTGCTGCCAGGTGGTAAAAGGGTTAAATCTTGCTGCCAGGTGAAAAAAGGGTTAAATCTTCTGCCAGGTGGTAAAAGGGTTAAATCTTGCTTGCCAGGTGATAAAAGGGTTAAATCTTGCTGCCAGGTGGGAACAAAGGTTAAATCTTGCTTGCCAGTGAAAAAAGGGTTAAATCTTGCTGCCAGGTGGTAAAAGGTTAAATCTTGCTGCCAGGTGAAAAAGGGTTAAATCTTGCTGCCAGGTGAAAAAGGGTTAAATCTTGCTTGCCAGGTGATAAAAGGGTTAAATCTTGCTGCCAGGTGGGAACAAAGGGTTAAATCTTGCTGCCAGGTGAAAAAAGGGTTAAATCTTGCTGCCGGTGGTAAAGGGTTAAATCTTGCTGCCAGGTGGTAAAAGGGTTAA